>NC_133128.1:15823730-16123730 GCF_048418815.1 Hemitrygon akajei
TCTTCTATAGTTTATTGTAAGCACTGACATTTCTGTTGTGGTTAGAAAGAAGGCTGTAGTTTGAACAAACTGCTATTCATATTGAGGGATTAGCAGTGGAAAGGCAAGCTGAAAGATTGGGGTTGAGTTCCTGCTGCTGTCTGCAAGGAGTTTTTATGTTCTCCCTGTAATTGTGAGTACTCTGGTTTCCTCCAATATTCCAAAGAGATACAGAGATGTCTTTAGCAGAGGGTGGATTTATTACTAGGCAGCACAGTGCCACAGTTAATAGAGCTACTGCCTCACTGTACAAAGAGCCGAGTTCAATCCTGATGTCTGGTGCTTTCTGTGTGGAGTTTGCCTGCTCTCCCCGTGACCACGAGTTTCCTCTAGTTACTCCAGTTCCTCCCCACATACCAGTGATGCACAAGTTAGTAGTCTGTCATAAATTGACCCTCGTGTGTTGGTGAGGGGAGGAATCTGCACTGAGCTGTTGAGAATGGGGGAGAGTACAAATGAGATTGCTGTAGAATTAGTGTTAAAGAGTACTCAATAGTCAGTACACACTTGATGGGCTGATGGGTGTGTTTCTGGACTATCTCTTTGGCTAGTTCTACAGAAGTGGCTGCCAGTGCAAAGGCTGGGGATGGCTTGTGTCTCTGGTGAGCAGCTGATTTGTGGTTCATGTTCCTGTTTTGGAGTTGCATTCTCCTGTGAAGTCCATGATGCACACCTGCATGGTCGTCAGGTCCGCAATGATAAAGGGGGAGTGTGGCAGGAAACAGGGCATAGCAAAGCCACAAACAATGAGACATTGGATGACATTACATTCAGCTCAGCCCATGCTTCATGGCTGTGATTCCCAAAGTCAATCTGAGCTTATTCTCATCTGCACAGGTACGCGTGTGCACAGATGGAATGAAAAGCTTACTTGCAGCAGCATCAGATACGCAGCATTCATAAGTAAACATAAATTTACAGCATAAATTAAAGCTAATTATTTAACAAAGAACACAAGTAGAACCATAAAAGTCAAGACCATCGTAGTGCCAAGTGGTCATAGTGCTGCTCTCCTAAGTTGAAGATTAGGGTCTTCTGTTCCCCACTTTGGCCTCTTCCCTCTTCTCACGCTGGGTCCCCTCCTCCTCCCCTTTTTCCTATCAGATTCCTTCTTCTCTGGCCCTTTACCTTTCCCACCCACCTGACTTCGCCTGTCACCTTCCAGCTATTATTCTGGCATATTCTCCCTTCCTTTAAAGTCCCAAAGAAAGATCTTGGCCCGAAATGTCATTTCCATAGATGAAACGTCTGACCTGCTGAGTTCCTCTGGCATTTTGTGATGGAGCTGGCTGAGTCTATACCCCTCTGCAGCCTGTTTCGATCCTGTGCATTGGAGCTTCCACACCAGGTGGCAATGCAACTATAGTCAGAATACTCCCCACTGTCTGCCTATAGAAATCTCCTCAAACTAGTAATGAAATATAGCTGCTGATAAGCCTTCTTAATAGTTATCATAGGCAGGGTGGGCTGAAGCACCTGCTTCTGTGCTGTATTACACTGTGTGAGCATATCTAAATGTCCACCATCATTAAAAAATCAAAACACTATTGAAAAGTTCACAGATAATTCACTTAAAAACATATCTTCCCTGGAGACTGGAGGCTGAAGATAGATCTGATGTTAGAATGGGAAACGGGGCCCTAATGTAATATGCCCTCAAGTCCCTTCACCTGAAAATTGCATCAAGCATCAATGCACATTGCAAAATGCCATGGCAGATCGATTAGTCTCACTACATTACAATATTCCATTTATCAGCACCAACATGTTTCTTTGTGACAAACACAACGTTCCCAGATTAAAATCCACTTGCTTGGAAAATATTCGCAGACAGGAAACAAGGAAGTCATTAACAAAGGTCAGAATGCTCATTAACACTCACTAATGCAGTACATTAACATAAAGACATCCAAAACAGCACCGGGTGCTTCTACGTTCTGTGGCTGCAAATGATACTGCATCCCTGAAGGAGATTTAATGCCATAGTTATAAACACAAACCTGGGCCAAATTTATTATCAGGAGGCTTTCCCTTCTCCTGATGCACCACAAATAGAAAAAGGGTATAGGAGCCTTAGGTCCCATAGCATTAGGTTCAGGAATCAATCATCAGCTTCAATCATCAGGATCCTAAACTAGCACGGATAAAACTGAACTCACCTCAACACTGAACTGATTTCACAACCTCTAGACTCGCTTTCAAGGACTCGACAACTCATGTTCTTGGCATTATTCCAAAGGTTCAAAGGTTCATTTTATTATCAAAGTATGTATGCAGAATACAGCTCTGAGATTTGTCTTCTCCAAGTAGCCAGAAAATGCGAAAAACCATAGAAGTAGTTGAAAGAAAGACATCAATACCATCCCTCCGCATGAAAGGAAAAAGAAACCAAAAATTCGCAAATCCCAAACCCCCCCACCCCTCCCTCACACAAAAAACTAACAATCGCCTACATGAAGAAACAACAAGAACATCAAACCCCAAACTGCCCCCCGCCAGCCTGTCAATTAGCAACAAGAAAGAATGGACGAGAACTTGGAAAAAAAACATAGAGCTGAAAGAGGCCAATATGAACTACAGTTCAGTCCATAAATCTCAGAGTTTCAATAACATCTCTGAGAGAATCGGGACCCAGCGGTTCCTCCCGAGGGCAGTGACTTGAATTAATTATTATGTATTATTTTGCATTTGCGCACTTTATCTTTTTTTGCACATTGGTTGTTTGTCGACCTTTGTGTGAGCTTTTCATTGATTCGATTGCATATCTTTGTTCCACTGTCGATGCCTGCAAGAAAATGAATCTCAGAGTGTGATGACACACTGCATACATACTTTGATAATAACTTTTCTTTGAACTTTGAACTCCAATATTCAACATTTATGAAGCAACTTTCAGGATATCCCAAGATGGCTTATTGCCATTGAAGAACTTTTAATTGTAGAGCAAAACTCTATTAATCCAGCATACTCAAGAGCTTAATAATACGAAACTAAGAGATTTTCTGGATAATTAGATATCATTCTATTCACACTTCAATATACTATTGTCTTAAAACATTGCTCTGTAGAATAATAAATTTTGCATTGATTTTGATTATTAAGAAAGGTTTGCAGTTGTGTGAAACTTTGGTTACATTGCGCTTAGAGTGTAAAGATTAAACAGCAGCTTTATTTGTCACATTTACATTGAAACATAAAAAATGCAGCGAAATGCATCACATGTGTTAAAGACGAATGAGGGTGTGCAGGGGGCAGCCACCAAGGTTCTCATGCCAGCATATCATACTCACAACTTTCTAACTCTAACCTGTATGTCTTTGGAATGTGGGAGGAATCCAGAGCACTTGGAGGAAACCCACATGGTCATGGGAGAACTCCTCACGACAGCGGCAGGTTTGAACCCTGATCTTATAGCTGACACTGCAAGGTATAATACTAACCACTATGACCAGTGTAGTCCTCGTCACCCCATTCCAGAAAGGATATGAAGAATTTGAGAAAGGGTGGTAACGGGGCACTGTCTGGAGTAGAGTCATGGAAAAGTACAGCTCTTAAACAGTCCCTTCAGTCCATCTAGTCTTTGCCAAACCATTTAAACTTCCTGACAAGGATGCTGGGGTGAAGATATGTCTCTACCAAAGGAGGCAAAAGGCACTCCTCTGAAATGTCAAACACTAGGGGACATGATTTTAATGTGAGGGGAAGAAAGTTGAAAGGAGACGTGTGGGGCAAGTTTGTTTTCCACCACACAGAGAGTGGTAGATGCCTACAACACACAGCCTCGGGTGGTGTGGAAGCAGACACAGCTGTGATATTTGAGATGCTTTAGGATCGGTAATGAATGTGCAAGGTGTGGAGGGAGATGGATAATATGCTGGCATCAGGCTTAGCACAGATATGATGGGCTGAAGGGCCTCATCCTGTCCATGCAATCCAGTAAGGTTAGAGGGAACTCAGGGAAACAAGCCCCTAGTAAGTTTCAACAAGCATAAGCTTTTGGGCCCCTTATCTAAGAAAGGATATGCGAGCATTGGAGAGGGTCCAGATGAGCTTCATGAAAATAATCCCAGGAATGAAAGGTTAATATATGAGGAGCATCCGATGGCTCCAGGCCAGTACTCACTGAAGTTTAGAAGAATGACGACATACTCATTGAAACTTCCCAAATATTGAAAGGCCTAGATAGATTGGACTCGGAGAGAATTTTTTTCAATAATGTGAGAGGACACAGTCTCAACATAGGAGGTCATTCCTCTAGAAAAGAAATGAGGAGGAATTTACTTAGCCAGTGGCGAATCCGTGGAATTCACTGCCACAGCCTGCGGTGTGCCCAATATCACCAAGAAGGCGAAGTCACTGGGTATACTTAAAGTGAAGGTTCATGAGTTCTTGATTAGTAAGGGTGTCAAAAGTTGCGGGGAGAAGGCAGAAGAATAGGGTTGAGAGGGAAAGTAAATCAACCATGATTGAATGAAAAGTAGGTTTGATGGTTTGAGTGCCCAAATTCTGCTCCTATGTCTTATGGTCTCATAGTCAACAGAGTGTGGGAATACAAAGGTAAGATTCAAGGATGCTAACAGATATGGTGTTTAAAGGAGGTCAAGAACAGGGACCATGGTGAGTGAAAGGGAACATGAAAACAAAGGTCACAGTGAGTGGGAGAGGCCCAAGGAATTGGGGCTCCAGTGAGTGGAAAGGGATCCAGGTTTCAGTGTCAACCATTAGGATTTCTAAGCAGTTGGATAGCAAATTACTGGAGCCTCACCAAGCTCACTTTTGTAAATCCAGAATTGTGGCAGCCAGTCAAACACAGAGGACTCCCACAAATACCAATGTGATGACCAGACAATCATCATGGACTGCCCATTTCCCACCACAGTTGGAGTTTGACCACAGAGTTCCTCTAGTAGCTCATTAATGTTTACTCCAAATTCCAGCATCTGCAATTTCCTCTGTTTTAGTTTTTAATGATGCTGGCCAAGAATTCAAGATTGACCTCAATATACCAGTGAGAACCTCACTGCCATAGCATTATTGACATCAACCTGAGGATAGGTGGTGACTTGTTTTCAGGTCTCCAGCAAGTATTGGCAACTCTTACGGTGGCTTTCCATTGGGAACATATTGTTGAATTGTGCTTATGTGTCTAGAGTGGGCTTGAACCCTCAACTCCAAGCTCAGATCACAGTTCACCGAGAAATTGTTGAGAATTGTTCTGGTCTGAACAAATTGAGCATGGTTGGGCAATTGCCCACCAAACTTATGAATCTTAATGATTTTCATCACAAAGCTGTTCTACTTCACTTGGAATGTGCCCCTGTGTGGTAACTTCTTGGGCCGATATCTCAGAATCAGCAGATTTAATGGGTTGGTTTATAGTCTGTACAGAAATATGAAATGTTGAATTTCATTTCAATTTCAATTTCCTCATTGAAATGTTCCCATAACCTATGGACTCACTTTCAAGGATTCTTCATCTCCTGTTCTCAATAATTATTGCTTATTTATTTATTATTATTTATTTATTTTCATATTTGCACAATTTGTTGTCTTTTGCACACTGGTTGAATGTTCAAGTTGGTGTGGTCTTTCATTGATTCAGTTATGGACTTACTGAGCATGTCCACAAGAAAATGAATCTCAGGGTTGTATACAGCACTTCGATAATAAATTTACTTTGGAATTTGAACTTTGATCACAGAGGGGAAGAAGCTGTTTCTGAATCATTGAGTGTGTGGCTTCAGGCTCCTGTACCTCCTTCCTGATGGTAGCAATGAGAAGAGGGCACGCCCTGGGTGATGGAGTTCCTTAATGATAGATGGCACCTTTGTGAAGCATTGCCTTTTGAAGATGTCCTCGATACTGGGAAGGCTAGTGCTCATGATGGAGTTAGCTGACTTTACAATTTTCTGCAACTTTTGTCAATCCTGTGCATTGAAGACTCCGTACCAGATGACAATGCAACCACTTAATATGCTTAATGGTACATCTGCAGAAATTTGCTCAAGTGCTTGTTAAAAATCTCTTCAAACTCCTAACTAAATACAGCTGAATGGTTCAGCCCAAAACATCGACTGTGCTTTTTTTCCATAGATACTGCCCAGCCTGCTGAGTCCCTTCAGCATTTTATGTGTGTTAGCCACTGACGTGTCTACTTTGTAGAATTGTAACAGTTTATGTTATATCGGGAGAAAAGAAGTCAAATGATTTGGTCGTTGTTACATTGTTGTGTATAAATTGACTGATGCATTCCCTATTGTATAAAGTGACCTCACTTCAAATCCTATCTTACCTGGCATCCATGCTAGGACAACCATACTCAAAAACAGCTATTTTCCCCAAGCCATCAGGCTGTTCAACACATCCACCCACTAAACCAACCCACCCTACCCCAACTACATTATTATTTCCTGCCAGTCACCTTTTTTTTTGCTTTGTACAGATACTCCTGTACTTAGCATCATTTTATGTACACCCAATCACCCTATGTTTATAAGCTAATGGTGTGTATTTATATATATTTTTTTTAATTTAGAGATTATAGCACAGAAACAGGCCCTTCTGGCCTAATGAGCTCGTGCTGCCCAATTACACCCCCATGTGACAAATAACCTCACTAAGCGGTATGGTCTTTTGAATGTGGGAGGAAATCGGAGCATCTGGAGGAAACCCACACAGTCATGGAGAGAACATAAGACTCTTCACAGGCAATGGTGGGAAGTGAATCCGGGTCACTTGCACCAAAAAGTCTAAAGCTAACCACTACACTACTGCACCGTCATTGGTTTTATTGTTTCCTTTACACGTACTGTATTTTTTATGCTACATTGTACCCGGAGTAACGAGACTACCTGGGGTGGTGGTAGAGGCAGAATCATTAGAGACTTAGAAGAGAAGTTCAGATAGGCACATGAATGAGAGAAAAATGGAAGTATATGGACATTGTATGGGCAGGGGGTATTAGTTAGGTCGCTCATTTGATTACAAGTTTAATTGGATCGGCCCAACATTGTGGGGAGGTGGGCCTGTTCCTGCACTGTACTGTTCTGTTTCTGAGTTCTAATGTGCTTTGGTGCATCCTATAATGGCAATAAAAGACACCATATAACCACACAAGATTCTTCTAGGTGAGGTAGTCCAATTATGATGTATGAAAATGATGTGCTTTTGGTATATAGAGCCCTTGGTAGTCTATCTCTATGGAGAAGGCAGCTTACTTCATAGCTAATCGTTAATAGCTTCATTGATTAATACTCTAATATTTTTTATTACCAACATTTTTCTTTACAAGAGAACCAACTCGTAAAGTAATCACATTTAGAGTTGTTTTAGCACTTAGTACACCACTGCAAGGTCGTGAAAGCCCTGCGAGGTTACACCAAATCGAATGCTAATATATTCTTGTAGGGACAATAACTTCACATTACGGCAGTGATAATCAAACCAGCCGTGATTGTCAGTGTAATTCTACCAGGTTGGGTAAGGAGGTTACACATTTACTTCCTGTAATGAATGTCTTTATCTCAATATTATCGGCATATACTAAGATTCCTAAGGGCTTAATTCCTCAAAGGTAAGTTAAAATCTATTTAATTTGTTGCTATTAAAGGCACCAAGATAAACAGCAAGAATCCTCATGCATGTTACAATATTTGTATTTTTCACTTTTAACACTGTGGTTGTAAGTACAGCAGGGTTATATCAGCCCCAGAGGTTTCTAGTCCTCTTTTTTTAACCAAAGCTGAGGATCTCGAATGAGGATAGGGTTCCGTGGGAAGCCCTTCATCCTTGTTACTAGATCAAACAAAAAGCAAGCAGCTCAACAAATCTTTTACTGAAAACTTAAGAAAACATGTGAGAAAAAGTCTTGGAACAAAATACCATATTTTACCACAAAAATTATGTTTTGGAAACAATAGACTTAAGTGACACAGTTCTGAAGGGCTTGGGGGAACAGAGGGAAATGTGGCAATCAGAATCAAAATCAGAATCAGGTTTATTATCACTGACATTATGTTGGAAATGTGCTGTTTTGCAGCAGCATTACAGTGAAATACATAAAAATACTATTGATTGCAATAAGAAATTTACACAAAAGGAAAAAACAAATTAAATAAGTCATGCAAAAGAGAGCAAATCCAGTGAGATAGTGTTCATGGGGTGGTTTGATATTCATTCAGAAATTGGATGGCAGAGGGGAAAAAGCTGTTCTTAAAATCATGGGAATGTACCCTTCCCTGCTGGTAGTAATAAGAAGAGGGTACATAATGGGAGTCATTAATGATGGATGCTGCCATTGTGAGGCATCGTCTTTTGATTATGTCCTTGATATTGAGGAGGCTAGTGCCCATGATAGAGCTGGCTGAGTTTGCAACCCTCTGCAGCTTTTTCCGATGCAGTGCTGATCTTTCTCTGTAAGTGGCAGGTGATGGTGAGAGAATAGTTAGAAAGCAGTCTGAGTCATAAATTGGGTATAAAAGCAGAAGGGATATGTTGAAAAATATATAGAAAGTGCCGGAAACCTTCAACAAGTCAGCTAGCAATTGTTGAAAAAAATAGTTAATGCTTCAGGTCGAGGACCCTTTATCAGACCATGTTTAAATTATGTAAAATATTGACTGGCAGGAGTTGGAGAATGGTGTCTAATTCTTGTCTCCCCACTCTAGGGAGGATGCAATATCCTAGGGAGGACAATAGAGCGAATGGATCCAGAAATGAGGGTGGTCACCTACAAGGGTACACTGAAGAAGCTGCTGTTGTTTTCCTTCGTGCAAAGAAAATTGAGAGGAGTATTGATAGAGATATACAATAGTAAAAGAAGGAAGTATACATTGCATTTAGGCAACTGTGTCTGAATGCATCCCTTGTCGAACATAAAAATGTTAAGACCAAGACATAAGAAGGAAATCTAGAGGGAAAATGAGGGTAAGAAATGGATTCAGCAGACAGAGTTAAAGATAATTCGAAGAAGTTCTTCAATTATATTGAGAGTTAAAGGGTGATTGGGGAGTGACTAGATCCTCTTAATGACCATCAGAGCCATCTACTGTGTGAAGCTACAGAAGGTGGCTGAGGTTTTTAATGTCTATTTCTCCTTGGAGTTTAGTAAGAGAAATATCATGGATATTTTTCATGGATATTTTCATGGATATGATCTGTATCTTTCTTTGTAATTGGATCCTCTACTTCCTAACCGGAAGACCACAGTCCGTTCAGATTGGTGATAACATATCCTCTTCGCTGACGATCAACACTGGCACACCTCAGGGGTGTGTGCTTAGCCCACTGCTCTACTCTCTATTATCCATGACTGTATGGTTAGGCATAGCTCAAATACCATCTAAATATTTGCTGATGATACAACCATTGTTGGTAGAATCCCAGGTGGTGACAAGAGGGCGTACAGGAGTGAGATATACCAACTAGTGGAGTGGTGCCACAGCAACAACCTGGCACTCAACATCAGTAAGACGAAAGAGCTGATTGTGGACTTCAGGAAGGGTAAGATGAAGGAACACATACCAATCCTCATAGAGGGATCAGAGGTGGAGAGAATGAGAGGCTTCCTGTTCCTGGGTGTCAAGATCTCTGAGGATCTAACCTGGTCCCAACATATTGATGTAGTCATAAAGAAGGCAAGACAGCTGCTATACTTTATTAAAAGTTTGAAGAGATTTGGCATGTCAACAAATACACTCAAAAACTCCTATAGTTGTATCATGACAGGCTGCATCTCTGTCTGGTATGTAGGGGCTACTGCACAGGACCGAAAGAAGCTGCAGAAGGTTGTAAACCTAGTCAGCAGTTCCATCTTGGCCACTAGCCTACGAAGTACCCTGGACATCTTTAGGGAGCGGTGTCTCAGAAAGGCAGTGTCCATTATTAAAGACCTCCAGCACCCAGGGCATGCACTTTTCTCACTGTTACCATCAGGTAGGAGATACAGAAACCTGAAGGCACACACTCAGTGATTCAGGAACAGCTTCTTCCCCTCTGCCATCCGATTCCTAAATGGACTTTGAAGCTTTGGACACTACCTCACTTTTTTTAATATACAGTATTTCTATTTTGACACATTTTTAACAATCTATTCAATATACGTAGTTGATTTACTTGTTTATTTTTTTCTCTCTGCTAGATGATGTATTGCATTGAACTGCTGCTGCTAAGTTAATAAATTTCACGTCACTTGCTGGTGATTATAAACCTGATTCTGATTCTAATTTTTCAAAAATCACTTGATTCTGGCATGGTCCCGGAGGACTAGAAGATGGCAAATGTCACTCCAATCTCTAAGAAGGAGGGAAGGCAAAAGAAAGGAAATTATAGGCCAGTTAGTCTAACCTCAGTGGTTGGGAAAGTGTTGGAGTCTATTATTAAGGATGAGGTTTCGGAGTACTTGGAGACCAATGATAAAGTAAGTTTCTGTAAAGGGAAAACTTGCCTGACAAATCTGTTAGAGTTCTTTGAGGAAGTAACAATCAGGATGGACAAAGGAGAGGCTAAGGATGTTATTTACTTGGAGTTTCAGAAGGCACACAAGGCTGCTTAACAAGATAAAATCCTAAGGCGTAACAGAGAAGATACTGGCATGAATAGCTGACAGGCAGAAGGCAGTGAGTCGGAATAAAAGGGACTTTCTCTGGCTGGCTGCCAGTGACTAGTGGTGTTCCTCAGGAGTCAGTATTGGGACAACTACTTTTTATAGTGTTTGTCAATGATTTGGAATTGATGGCTTTGTGGCAAAGTTTGTGGATGATACAAAGATATGTGGAAGGGTAGGTAGTGCTGAGAAAGCAATGTGTTTGCAGCAGGACTAGTCAAATTGGAAGACTGGGCAAAAGGGATGAAATACAGTGTTGGGAACTGTATGATAATGCATTTTGGTAAAAGGAACAATAGTGCGGTCTATTATCCAAATGGGGAAAAGGTTCAAACATCAGAGGTGCAGAGGGACTTAGGAGTCCTGTTGTAAGAATCCCAGAAGGTTAATTTACAGGTTGAGTCTGTTGTCAAGAAGGCATATGCAATTGTTGGAATTCATTTCAAAGGAATAGAATATAAAAGCAGGGAGATAATGCTGAGCCTTATAAGACACTAGTCAGGCCACACTTGGAATATTGTCAATAATTTTGTTTTTATCAATTATGCTATTGTTTGCACTATTGTAACTATGTGGTTTTGTGCAGGTCTTGTTGCTTTAGTTTTTGGTCTTGTTTTGTCTGGTGGATTTGGAGCTCCTTTCCGGGGAACGCACTAAGATGGTAGCACGATATTAATACGCAGCAGCCTCTCCGGACTCTGGATTGGGATTTGCCAAACATTATGTGGATTTTCTGGTGTAGTCTGTTTTGTCATGTGCCTTTATGATATCATTCTGGAGGAATGTTGTCTCTTTTTTTAAAACTGCATTGCATTTGTGGTTTCTAAATGACAATAAACTGAATCCGAATTGGAATCTGAATCTGAATTTTGGGCACCATATCTCAGAAAGGATGTGTTGTCATTGGAGAGAGTCCAGAGGAGGTTCACAAGGATTATTCCAGGAATGAAAGGGTTAACAAATGAGGCGCGTTTGGCAGCTTTGGTCCTGTACTCCCTGGAATTCAGAAGAATGTCTGGGGATCTCATTCAAATTTACTGTATGTTGATAGTGTGGATGTGGAGAGGATGTTTCCTATAATGGGAGTATCCAGAACTAAAGGGCACGCCCTCAGAACTGAGGGGATACCTTTCAGGGGATACATTTTAGAACAGAGTTAAGGAAGGATTTTTTTTTTTAGCCAGAAAGTAGTGAATCTGCAGGATGCTCTGCCACAGTCAGCAGTGGAGGCCAAGTCCATGGGTATATTTAAAGCAGAAGTTGATTGTTTCCTGACTGATCAGGGCACAAAGAGTATGGCAAGAAGGCACGTGTATGGGGTGGCATGGAATCTGGGATCAGCTCTGATGAATGGTGGAGCAGTCCTGATGAAATGAATGGCCTAATTCTGATCATATATCCAATGGTCTTTACTGAGTTTGCCGGCAAAAAAATTAATCTCAGGCTCAGGGTTGCATAGGTGACATACAGGTACTTTGATAATAAGTTTACTTTGAACTTTGTAGCATGCTGGTCTTCAGCATTTGTGACATCAGGTTTAGGATTAGAGACATTATGGTGTAGTTATATGTCATTGGTGAGGCTGTATTTATGGTATTGTATTCCGTTTTTGTCACTCTGTTATAAGAAAGATATCATCAAGCTGAAGAGTGTACAGAAAAGATTTACAAGGATTTACAAGAGTTATAAGGAGAAGTTGTTTATGTGGATCTTTATTCTTTGGAGTGTAGGAAAATGAAGGGTGATCTCATCAAAATTTAGGAAATTGTGAAGATTATGGATGTTGGATGAACATAGGCTTTTTGAGGGCATGGAGAGTCCAAAGCTAGAAGGCATAGATACAAGATAAGAGGGGAAGGAATTAAAAGAGACCTGGGAGGTAACTTCTTGCAATGGAGGCAATGAAAACCTCCACACAAAGATTGAAAAAGGAAGACCAACTGTGCAAAACCAAACAAATAATAATGATGATGATGATGATAATAATAATAAAAAATAGTGAATAAATAAAACTAAGAACATGTTATAGTGTCCTTGAAAGTGAGTCCATAGGTTGTGAAATCAGGTCAGTGTTGAGGAGGGTTAAGTTATCCATGCTGGTTGAGGAGCCTGAACCAGTTGTAGGAAATGAACTGTTTTGGAACCTCTTGGACCTAAAGCTTTTTCCCTTCCCACCCAATGGCAGCAGTGAGAAGAGAGCATAGCCTTTATGGTGGGGTCCTTCAGGATGGGTGCTGCTTTCCTGTGGCAGTGCTCCTTGTAGATGTGCTCATTGATAGGGAGGGCTTTTCCTGTGATGGACTGGGCTGAATTCACCTCTTTTTGTAGGTCTTCTATTCTTGGGCTCTGGTGTTTCCACAGCGGGCCGTGATGCAACCAATGATACTCCCCATTGTGCAGTGTGCTCAGTGCTGGGAAGACCAGTTGGGCTGATGGGCCTGTTTCCCTGTTGTATTAGTCTATAATTCTATAAGTAAACAATTAGCACGATCTTGACCTTCTTCACCATCTTACCTATCTGCACTACCACCTTCAGGAATTCACAGACTTGTTTGGCAACATGGTTCTGTTTCTCAATATTCCCTAGGACGAACTGATCATTGTGAAATTTCCACTCACTAATCCTCCCAAAGTACACCAACATGCAATTATTAGGATAAATTCCATCTACGACTGCTGTTCCTATCTTACCAAATGATCAAGATCATTCTGTAGTTTAAGGCTATGCTCTTCACTATCAATAACACCATGAATTTTCATATTGTCTGCAAATATACTAATCACATCTTCTAAATTGATGGTTAATCAATATAACAAACAGCAAGGGCCCCAACACTGATCCCTGCAGTGTATCTTTGGTGTGACAGGATTCTATTCACAAAACAAACTTGCACTATCACTATGCAAAATTCAGATCCAATTTGTCAAATTGCATTAAATCCCATGAGCCCGAGTCTTTTGGGCCAGTCACCTCTGCGGGACCTTGTAAAATGCCTTCTACCCATATAGACTAAGTTAACTGCATTGTGCTCATCAATACATTTGTCAATGTCAAAAATAATAGTTAAATTGGCCCGATTGCTCCCAATCTTTCCAGCTGTAAATTAATCCTACTCCTCGGGGTATTTTTCTAATAACTTTCCTACCACTGTTAGACTTAGAAGACTATAATTTCTTTGCTTACCCTGCTGCCTTTCTTGAATAAAGGAACATTTCTGCAAACCAATTATCTGGTACGCAGCTTGTGGCCAGCAAAGGTTTAAACTTCTCTTTCTAATCCCCAGTAACACCCTCCCTTGCTTCTATAACAATTTGAGTTATATCTTCTTAGGCACAGGGGATTAATCCACCTTGAAGCCCACTAAAATGTCTTATATCTCCTCCTTTTTAAGTGCTGAAGTAAGTTAGTAAGATGGGCTGTATCAAAGGCTGATTTCCACTGAACATGCCTCCCATAGAATGCATTCTAACCAGATACATTTCAGCCTGAACACAGAGCATAAAATCAAAAGGCACAGGAGCAGAATTAGGCCATTCAGCTCATTGAGTCGGCTCTGCCATTCAATTATGGTTGATTTATTATTCCCCTCAACCCCATTCTCCTGCCTTCTCCACGTGACCTTTGACACCCTGACTAATCAAGAACATATCAACATCCACTTTAAATTCCACCACCTATGGACTCACTTTCAAGGACACTAAACTCATGTTCTCATTATTATTTATTGATTGATGGACGGATGGATGATGATGATGGTGATTATTATTATAATTTGTATTAATACACTTCATCTTCTTTTTCACGTTCATCCTGTGTCAGTCAGTCTTTGTAGTCTTTCATTGATTCAGTTCTATTTTTTGTTTTACTATGAACGCCTGCAAGACAATGATTCTCTGGATTGTATATGGTGACAGATATGCACCTTGATAAAAAGTTTACTTTGATCTTTTGAACTTGAAATATGCCTAATGACTTGGCTTCCTCATTTGTCTGTCCCAATGAATTCCACAGATTCATCATTCCCTGGCTAAACATAGAAGAGTACAGCGCATACTAGGCCCTATGATAAGGATGCTGTACTGAAGTATTTAAAATAATGATTAACTGTCTAACTAAATACATCTCTTCTGCTGAAGCAATGTCTATATCCTCCTTTTTCTGTGTATTCATATGCCAATCAAAGAACTGATTAGATAAATCTTTTGTCTCTGCTTCCACCACCATTCCAAGTAGCACATTACACCCACCCATGACCCTCTGAGAAAAGTACTTGCCCCACTGATTTTCTTTGAAATTTCCCTCTCCCCACCTTAAATACATGGTCTCTAGTATTAGACATTTCAAACCCGGGAAATAGTTACTGCATGTCTGCACAATCTACACATATCTTAATCTAATAAACCTCCACCAGACCTTCCCCCAGCCTCCATTCTTGGTTAGAATGGCAATTGCTCTGCCCAACAGCACAAGAAATTGCAGGGAATTATGAATTCAGTACGCTTCATTGTGTAAACCAACCTTCCCTCCAGTAACTTTATCTACGTCTTTCTTTGTTCTGGTAGAACAGTTAACATAACTAAAGATTACACCCACCCCAGGCATTCTATCTTTTCCCCCCTCCCATCAGGCAGAAGGTAGAAAAGGCTGAGAGAATGATTCACCAGTCTTAAAAACAGCTTCTATCCTATTGTTACCAGATCTTGGATGGGCCTCTCATATGGTAAAAGTTCAAAGTTCAAAAGTAAATTTTATTATGAATGTACATATATATCACTATATACAACCCTGAGATTTATTTTGTTGCAGACATATTTAATAACTACATAATTAAATAATAACCATAACAGAATCAATGGAAGACCGCACCGAGTGTTCAACCCCGTGTGCAAAAGGCAACAAATTGCGCAAATACTAATAAATACTAATTAATACTCAGTAAAGAAATACTAATTAATAAATAAATAAGGAATAAATATCAAAAATATGAGAAGACAAGTCCTTGAAAGTGATTCCATAGGTTGTGGGACATTTCAGTGATGGAACAAGTGAAGTTGAATGAAATTATCCTCTTAGGTTCAAGAGCTTGATGACTGAGGGTTAGTAATTGTTTCTTAACCTGGTGGTGTGAGTCCTGAAGCTCTTATACCTTCTTCTTAATGGCAGCAGTGAGAAGAGAGCATGGCATGTGTGGTGGGGGCGGGGGGGGGGGGGGGTCCCTGATGATAGATCCTGTTTTCCTGCGACAACACTTCATGTAGATGTGCTCAGTGGTGAGGAGGGCTTTACCTGTGATGGACTGTACTATATCCATACCCTGTAGGATTTTACATTCTGGGCTGTGATGCAACCAGTCAATATTCTTTCCTCTGCACATCTATAGAAATTTGTCAAAGTTTAGATGTCAAAGGGAATTTTCGCAAACTCTTAAGGAAGTTCTTTCTTCCTAATTACACTATGTACTGGGCCCAGGGCAGGTCCTCTGAAATAAGAACTCCAAGGAATTTAAAGTCACTGATCTTCTGATAAAGACTGGCTCATGGACCTCTGGTTTCTCCTGAAGTCAATAATCAGCTCCTTGGTCTTGCTGACATTGAGTAAGAGGCTGTTGTTGCGGCACCACTCAGTTAGATTTTCAATCTTCCTCTTATATGCTGATTTGTCACCATCTTTGATTTGGGCAATGACAGTGATGCCACCAGCAAACTTAAATATGGCGTTGGAGCTGTGCTTAGCCACACAGTCGTAAGTATAAAGTGAGCAGAGCAGGGGCTAAGCACACAGCCTTGTGATGCACCTGTGCTGATGAAGAGATTGTGGAGGAGGTGTTGTTGTCAATCTGGACTGACTAGGGCCTGCAACTGAGGAAATTGAGGATCCAATTGTACAAGGAGGTATTCAGGCTCAAGTCTTGAAGCTTATTGATTATTCTGAGGGATGATAGTTTTGAATGCCAAGCTGTAGCAGATAAAGGCTGTCCTGTTGTATGCCATTTTTAATGAGTTCTTGATCTCTCACTCTACATCTTTATGGCCTTTGCACTTTATTTGCCTCCTTGCTTTGCGCTTCCTCAATAATACTAGGTTCTATATTCAGCTTTCGTTTAACTCCCTCAGTGTAATTGATCTGTCTGGATGACGTGTAGAACAGAAACTTTTCACTGTATCTTGGTACATGAGACAATAATAAACCAATATCAGTTTGTAGCTGTCTGTAATATTTGGTGCATTGATTTTCATGGTAAAGTGCATACAATATGTGGAGCAAATTAATCTACCCACTAAGTGTTAGGCCAACATGTTCATTCTTCTTCATCTACCTTGGGACACTCAGTATTGTAATGTTGTAGGGCCTAGAACTGCCTATGGCTGACTAGGCTATGTCCTCAAAACATCTGTCTAGAAACAAAGCATAAAAAGAATAATGGCAGCCCGGAATGGATATAAAAATACTGCATGACAAGGGAAAGTAATGTACGATCGTTAGCACTTTAATAGCTCAACAAGGAACACACTGTTTGTATTGATGTTCTTTACAGATATCTGCATTATCTCCATTCAATGGGAATAATCTGTTAATGCAAAGGTTGCACAGAAAGAGTGACGGACTGGAGACAGAACTTTAGGCCAGTATCTTATGGGCGAGAGGGGTAGAGGGGAAGAAAAATGGTCAAAAATAGAACCTTACAGCGTAGTACAGGACCCTTGGCCCACAATGCTGTGACAACCTTTTACTCTACGATCAATCTAACAACTTTCACATAGCCTTCCACTTTTCATTTAAGTCACTTAAATGTCTCTAATGTATTTGCCACTGTTGTAATGTGAACAAAGTCACTGGAGAGAGAGGGACTGAAGCTAGTAGATACAAAAGTGGTTTATTTAAAAAAAAGAGCACAGGCATCAGGTTGAGACCCTCCTGGAGGAAGAGGCTTGTTCAAGCTGCAGTTACATGACAAAGATCAAAGGACAATTCTGTATTTATAATGCATCTACAATGCTTCCTTTGAATTGCATATAACTCTCACACCTTGTTCTTCGCACCCATTCTCTCACCATCCAAAATGAATGGTTTTTCAATTATAACTCTTAATTACAATTATAACAGTTCATAACTCTTGGAACCTGTTGTCCACCGCTGCATATTAAATTTAATCTACAGTCCACATTCTAAAGATTGGTTGCTGAAGTTAATATGTTGCTATTTCACCGGCTGGTGGCGTAGTGGCATCAGTGCTGGACTTCGGGGCAAGAGGTCCTGGGAATCTGGCCGGCTCCCTTGCACGCTCTCCATCCGTGCCTGAGTGTCGAGCTAGCAACTCGACCTCATAAAAAAAACCTGGAGAGGGATGGGCTCCTCCAGGTTTCAGATGCCCAAGACACGCTGTACGATGAGCAATCACCAAAAAAAGATCAGTGTAAAAAAAGCTTGTCATGATGGTGCACACACACACAGACACACACACACACACACACACACACACACACACACACACACACACACACACACACACACACACACACACACACACACACACACACACACACACACACACACACACACACACACACACACACACACACACACACACACACACACACACAATCCAGAATATGCCCTAACACCATCCCTGGCATTGCATATCATGCATAAACTACTCTCTCTTCAATCACCTAAAATTATGCTCTTTCATATTAGCTATTGCCACTCTGGTAAAAAGGTGCTGACAGACAACGCTATCTATGCCTCCTAGCATCTTGTATATCTCTATCAAGTCATCTCTTGTCCTCCTTTACTCCAAAGAGAAAAGCCCTCGCTCATTCAACCTTTCCTCATAGGACATGCTCGCTAATCCAGGCAGCATGGTAAATCTCCTCTACACCCTTTCTAAAGATTCTGCATCCTTCATATATGAGGAGACCAGAACTGAACACAATACTCCAGGTGTGATCTAAACAGAGTTTCATACAGTTACCTTGCGACTCTTGAATTCTGGACCCCATCTACTGAAGTTCAACACATCATACACTTTCTTAACCACGCTATCAACTTGCAAGGGCACTTTGAAGGATCTATTCTACTTGCCCACAAACTCTACATCATCCACACCAGAAACTTGATAATTCCCAGGGATCACTTCCCCAAGTAGGTTTTGTGCATAAATTATCTAATATTCTGTTTTACAATCGTAAATTTAGTATATGTAATTATCTCAATAATGGTTCCTAACAATGAATAAAATGTGTTACATGTTGCCTCAGCTTCAACAGTTAAAACCAGAGTCAATTCAAGCTAATAACATGCCAAATACAACAGTTTCTGCAATTATATCTTGCACTTTAGTATAGTTATAGAGAGCATAACTGCAATTTCAACAGCTTATAGTTGTTACTTAATTCTCTCCTTCGTTTTTGCTGTTTTCTCTCACTCTGTCTCCCAGCAGACATTGGGTTCTTTTTCTATCCTGCTATATCTCTTGAAGTGTCAAAGTCATCTCTGACTTTGTTTATCCAGATTGTCTCCAGCACTTCCAATGTTTGTTTTCAGACTCTCCTACTCCATCTTCAAAAGACAGTGCCGCAAGAAGGCAGCATCTATCAAGAAACTTTCACGCCTGTGACATGTCCTCTTCTCATTGCTTGTCAAGGAGGAGGTACAGAAGGCAAAAGACCCACACTGAATGTTTTAGGAACAGCTTCTTCTCCTTTGCCATCAAATTGCTGAATGATCCATGAGTCCATACTGGGGCTGGAGGATTGTGTGAATGCAGAGTTTGAGGCCCAGTGCTCAAAGCCCTGAATCAAGGCCGATACTGAAGGTCAAAGACCAAAGCCAGCAAATCCTCAAGTCTTCAGCTGAGGGTCAAGGCGCCAGGGATGGCGTGTTGGAAAGTCGGAGACACCAAGTCTGCGAGTCTGCAAGACCAGCCAAGGGACTGGAGAATGGAGTCACGGATGCGGCCTGTGCTGTGGTTGGAGGCCTGTCTGTGTGTGTGAGTGGATGAGAGGGGAAAGGACTTGCTTTGCCGCTGTTGTGGTTGCTAGTGCTGTTCTGCTGAACATTCTGTGCTTGCTACATTGATTCCAGTATACATGGTGACACTTGCGGATTGTCCCCAGCATGTTGTTAGTTTGTGTTGGTTGTTGATGCAAATGATGCATTTCACTGGATGTTTCAATGTACCTGTGATCAATAAATGAATCTGAATCTGAATTCCATTATCACTGCCTCGCTATTCCTGTAAAGGACGATTTATTTATTTGAGCTGTGAACACGAGGTATTCAGTTCAGTTTGAATATTCAACCCACTGAGTAACTCCAATTAATGCCTTGTAGATCCAACATGATACAAGAGACTAAAGATGCTGTAAACTGGAGCAAAGAAACTTGCTGGAGGAGCTCAGCAGGTCAGGTAGCATCTGCTGAGGCAAAGGGAGAGTCAATGCTATGTGTCAAAACTTTGCCTCAGTCTAAATGCAGGTTCTTGACATGAACAGTCAACTTTTCTTCTGCTTCCATCGAAGCTGCCCGACCTTCTGAGCTCCTCTAGAGTTTTGTTATTTTTTGCATTATGTGCAGATCCAAACCCCTCTCCGAAACATTCACAGTTACATCTGCTGCAGTGGTTTCATCTCAGAATCAGATTTAATCACTTGCATATGTCGTGAAAATAAATGTACTCTTCTTTCTACTCAGCACGTGCATAACGATGTCACCATTTTCACTTAAAGGCACAGACAGCTACTTTAGCAATATCAGGGTGAAATCATAAGTGCAGATTAACAATAAAAAATTAAATTCAACGGTCACTTGGTTACATTCTCCCATGCATACAGGTAAGTATCCTTGATTACCTGCTTACTGTAAGGGTATTTTTAACCTTTTTAACTGCTTCTCTGAACAGAACTAAACTTAGGCTAGCCGGTATCTGTGACACTGCTGCAGGATTTATGGAGGCCACATCTAGGACAGACCTTAGTTTGTGATGCAGGTTAGAGTGCCATCCAGCATTTACTCTTTTACTCCTGCAAGGTGCTGCAACAGGAAGACTACAGACATCTGGCCTTGTATCAGCTGTCATAGGCACTATGGTCTCAGTTGCAGAAATTTTGCTGTCAAAGTTAGGGTCAAGATTCTGTATACCCTGTTCGGACACACCTTCTACCAATATCACACCATTCTCTGCATCCTCAGGATCTTGATTCATGTCCCAAGGGAAGGCAAGCCTGAATTACAGGAGTTCAAAGTCACCTTTGTGGAGTTGGGATGGGAGCATTCTCACAGGGCCTGATGTCTACCCAGTTCACCCTCTTGATAGGCCCTCCCTCTGAAGGTTCCACAGTGTCTGTGTTGTCTAGTACCTCTACTATCCTGTAGACAGTTGATTTCAAAGCATCCTGGATTTTATTACAGCCTAATGGTCTATTCCAGAGGTAAACCAGTGCATTGGCCTTCAATCAACCGTGGGATTGAGTTTAAGAGCCAAGAGGTAATGTTGTAGCTATATAGGACCCTGGTCAGACCCCATTTGGAGTACTGTGCTCAGTTCTGGTCGCCGCACTACAGATAGGATGTGGAAAGTGTAGAAAGGGTGCAGAGGAGATTTACAATGATGTTGCCTGGATTGGGGAGCATGCCTTATGAGAATAGGTTGAGTGAACTCGGTTTTTTCTCCTTGGAGCCACGGAGGATGAGAGGTGACCTGATAGAGAGGTATAAGGTGATGAGTGGCATTGATTGTGTGGATAGTCAGAGGCTTTTTCCCAGGGCTGAAATGGCTAACACAAGAGGGCACAGGTTTAAGGTGCTTGGAAGTAGGTACAGAGGGGATGTCGGGGGTAAGTTTTTTTACCAAGAGAGTGGTGAGTGTGTGGAATAGGCTGCCAGTGACGGTGGTGGAGGCGGATACGATTGGGTCTCATAGGAGAGTCCTGGACAGGTACATGGAGCTTAGAAAAATGGAGGGCTATGGGTAACCCTAGGTAATTTCTAAAGTAAGTGGATGTTCGGCACAGCATTGTGGGCTGAAGGGCCTGGCATTGTGCTGTAGGTTTTCTGTCTTCTATTTACATCAAACTTAGGGCAACGAGTTTGATCCTCCAGTAAGGCAAAGCGTTCCGCAGCCTTCTGTTCAGAGTAATCATCTGCTCTGGCATAAGCATCACTCAGTCGTTTCTGGTGTACAGTGAACCAGTCATATTTCCTGTCCACACACTGTTCTTGCCCCAGCAGAGCATCCACGGGCAAGTGGGGATCAACACCGAACAGTAGGTAATAAGGGGAATATCCTGTGGTTGCGTGAGGCGTCACATTATATGCATACACTAACTCGGGTAAATGCTCTGGCCACCTGTGTTTCTTTTCTGGAGGCAACGTGCACAACATCCTGCTGAAACACTCACACTGAGGGTTGCCTGTAGGATGATGGGGTGCAGGACGGTTTTTCTTTACCCTGTACAGTTTGCAATGCTCAGCTACGACGTCACTTTCAAAGTCACGACCCTGGTCAGAATGCAACCTCCCAGGAACACCGTACTTCATAAGCCATTCCCCCAAGAGCACCTATGCTGTCGTATCTGCCTTTTGATCCCGAGATGGGAATGTTTGAGTGAATTTTGTAAAAACGTCTGTGATGACTAAGGTATTCTCACGCCCATCAACTGCCGGCTCAAGCACAGTGAAATCTACAATGACTACCTCGAGTGGCCGAGAAGCAAGAGATGATTTCATGGGGGGATGGGGTGCGGCATTCTAGTTAATACTCAACACAAACAATTTTTGATCCACTGTGCCACATCCTCGTGCGAGCCAACCCAAAAACATTTGCTTCTCTACAAATGCAGAGTTCGCTCTGTGCTTTGATGGCCTATAGTGTCATGTACATACCCTAACACTTTACTCTTCAAGCTGGTAGGTAGCAGAAGCTGATAACACTCCCCATACTTCTCATCCTCAACTACAAGATACAGTAACCCCTTGCACTCCCTGATACTGTCCCAGTGCTTTAACAGAGACAAAACCAGTTTAGGCAGAGCTCTATGCTCCTGCCATTCAGTTTTCTTTTTCTCTCCCATAAGTTTCTGAAGACACTTGTTGCTGAAAAGTCTGTAAGACTCCATTAGAATAACCCGGGAGGGTCGGGGTGTTTCCTTGCATCAGACCACTTACATTGCTAGAACAATCTTCAAAAGCTTGAATTTGCTTAACATTTCAGCTTTTAAGACCAGCGGTAACCAGTGCCAGGTCAAGAGCAGTGCCGCGATTGATCAGACTACAGATCGCCACAGACCCGTCAAACTCCGCATCCTCGGAGACAGGCTCAGGCTCCCCTGCAAATGGCTGCCTAGAGAAAGCATCAGCCACGGTATTGTTCCAACAGTGAAGAAGGCTAATGGAATGTTGGCCTTTATTACAAAGGGAATTGAGTACAAGAGCAAGGAAATCCTTTTGCATTTGTACAGGGCCCTGGTGAGACCACACCTGGAGTATTGTGTACAGTTTTGGTCTCCAGGGTTAAGGAAGGACATCCTGGCTGTAGAGGAAGTGCAGCGTAGATTCACGAGGTTAATTCCTGGGATGTCTGGACTGTCTTACACGGAGAGGTTAGAGAGACTGGGCTTGTACACGCTGGAATTAAGGAGATTGAGAGGGGATCTGATTGCAACATATAAGATTATTAAGGGATTGGACAAGATAGAGGCAGGAAATATGTTCCAGATGCTGGGAGAGTCCAGTACCAGAGGACATGGTTTGAGAATAAGGGGTAGGTCATTTAGGACAGCGTTAAGGAAAAACTTCTTCTCCCAGAGAGTTGTGGGGGTCTGGAATGCACTGCCTCAGAAGGCAGTGGAGGCCAATTCTCTGGATGCTTTCAAGAAGGAGCTAGATAGGTATCTTATGGATAGGTGAATCAAGGGATATGGGGACAAGGCAGGAACCGGGTATTAATAGTAGATGATCAGCCATGATCTCAGAATGGTGGTGCAGGCTCGAAGGGCTGAATGGTCTACTTCTGCACCTATTGTCTATTGTCTATTGTCTATAATACGGAACATCAAAGTCAAAAACTGACAGCTGTCAGAGTCAACTCTGCTCGGTTGCTCCCAAATTGGTAGTTTTCAAGTGGTTTTATTGTCAGTTACGGTGACTTTGGAACCCAATAAGTAACCATGAAACTTCTCTGCTATAGTGCATGAAACACCCTGGTTCACATTTTTACTGCTGTGCTGTAGGAATTTAATTTAGGCAGTTTTCTAAGAGCAGTCTGTTCTGCTTTCAGCCTATTTGGGTTATCATTGAAGATAAAGGATGCTGAGGAATGTGTGCCATCCAATTAGGATGGTGGAACTGGGAGAAGGTTCAAGAGCACACTGCAGGGAGAGGTTTTGAGAGGACATAAGATTGGTCCTGGGCTTTTTTTTGTTTGGTGGAAGACAAAGAGAGAAGATGCTGGAGAGAAACGGTCGTAGGATTAAACCCAGTGGGGGACCGTGATTCGATGGAGCCAGACGCCAAGGTCGACTGAGAACTGGTGAATATGAATTTTGGGAAGAGTTGAGCTCCAATTTGTGCACATTTGACTGTTTAATTATAATGGGCCCTTCTTGTTTTTTTCTTTACTACCCTTTAGTTAAGTCAAGATTCATAAATATAACCCCTTTAATCATATGCTGTCTGTTGTTTCTTGGCACTGAGTTGTAACAGGGTAGCAAATTGCACAATGTCCACACAAACTGGGGTTCGGGGTAGGAGAGCCGTCTCAATTTCACGGGTTTGGTGGGACCGGAGTGAGTGTTCCCCAGGCTCACGCAGCCGAGGAAACCAGCAACATTTCACGCACTTAAGTGCAAGTAGCTCTAATTTCATGCTGCTATAATTCCTATCGTTCTTTTCAGCATTTCTCATTTGTCAGCTTGTATATGCAATAACCCTCTTTGCCTCTCCCTGTCGCTGGTATAAAACAGCTCCTAGTCCGTGACTGCTTGCATCGGTCTCCGCTATGAAAGGCTGTGTAAAATCGACAAAGCTGAGGACAGGTGAACTGGTCAGTTTCTCTCTGAACAAGTCAAAGGCAGTTTGACATTCTTCCATCCAAGACTGTTTTAACAGCTGGTTTGCTTTACTAGGACTCCCTGCTCTAAGACATAAATTCACTACATCATGCAGCAGACCTGCAATCTTTAAGAATCCCCGAACGAACCATCTATAATAACTACAAAAGCTGAGAAATGATCTTAAGTCTTTGACTGTAGATGGTGCTGGCCATTGCTGAACAGCCGAAACCTTCTTGAGATCTGTACATATCCCTTTGGCTGATATCTGGTGTCCTAAGAACTTGACCTCTGACTGCAGAAAATAACATTTTTCCAATTTCACCTTCAGACCTGTCTCCTTGAGACACTGAAACACAGTGTCAAGCCTCTCCACGTGTCCTGGAAAGTCTGTGAATACATCAGAATATCATTCAGACACACAAGCATAATTTGGAAGATTAAGTCATTCATACTTGCCTGCATGAGCCTCTGAAAAGTCACTGGCCCACTGCAGATCCCAAACAGCATACGAAGATATTCGTACAGACCAAATGGGGTCAAAAAAGCAGTCTTATGCCTAGGATGCTCCTCTATCACCACTTGGTGGTAACCACTCATGAGGTCTATTGTTGAGAAAAACTGCGCTCCCCGCAGGGCATCAGAACTCTCATCAATACTTGGGAGTGGGAATGTATCCTTCATAGTCTTAAGATTCAGTCTCCAATAATCTACACACAGTCTTATGTTACCATCAGCTTTCCATACGCACTATTGCTCTCCTGAATCACACCCTTCTTCAACAACTTTGAGATGTGCTCTTTCACTCTACTATACTGACTGGGCGGAATGCGATGGCACAGCTGTGAAACTGGCTCGTCGTCGATTAACTGAATTTCAGGATTGACCTTGATAGTGTCTTCGCCTTCGACTGCATAGATATTCAGGTACTTAGCCACTAAAGCTCTTAGCTGAGCTTGTTGTTCTTCACTACCCCCAGTGTCAAGTTTGTCTAGAATTGACTTTAACTTGGGATTACTGCACTCTTCCTTTACACCAACTGTCACGTGTTCAGTGCCAGCTGAAATCTGTGGAAATCTTACAGCACATTGTTGATCACTGTCTACACACTCTACCTTTGTCAGGATGCCCAACCAGGTCCTAGGTGAGAGCCATACATCATCGCGAGAGAGGTTTAAAGCCTGTACTGGTACTATACAACAACGAGAGTCAACAAGCATGGGAATAACTACAAGACCGCCCGGTAGAGGGGTGTTAAATGGCTCAAGTAACAACTTATGGTCAGTACCAGCGTCTCCAGTGGCCTTCCTAGCCACAATGGTAACTACAGATTCAGCAGATATGTGCTCAGTATCTTTTCCTGATACTATAACTATGGCTTTATTTTTGGTATTGCACATCTGAAATTTCTGGAAAATCATCTCTCCAATCAGAATCCAACTTTCCTTCTACAGTCGTGTCAAATTCAGCGTAGACAAGTTGTCTACATTGGCTTATAATGTTCATACCTACAATGCACTGGGCAGGTTGTTCAGTGCTAACAGGATCTCTGACAACTAGAAAGTTACAACCGGGTATCTTCATACCCATGGCTTGAACCTCTAGCTCTGGATACCAAAGGTAAGGAACATCAAGAGCGTTAGCAGTTGTTAACCGAAGCCAGCCAGCAATGGACAACATATCCTCGTCCTCTCCATTCAAGTGTTCTCGAAAGAACTGCTCAGTCACAATGCTCACTTGACTACCTGAGTCTAACAGACAACGGACAGAGACACCTGATAATCTTAAGCTCAGTGACAGGACATGTTCCTATGGCATGTTCCAGCAACTGGTCACAGGATGGCTGTAAGTTAACTGAGTCTGTGAGGTTCCCCTGAATTGCCCAACTCACAACGACCTGGGGGCTGGAGGATTCGGACCCAACATCCCTTGCACTTCGCTTCTGGGGACAATTCTTTGCTACTTGCCCTCCCACCTGACACTTGAAACATATTGGTTGCCCATCCTTTGTGAACCAGGGCTATAACTTAGGTCTACTGCTAGTAGTATGTGCAACACCTCTCTGTACAGCAAGATCTTTCATTGCTTGAATCAACTCACTAATGGCTTTGCCCTGCTCTGCGACTACTTTAAGAAAATTATCTAGAGTGACAGACTTAGATTCCTGAGCTTTGAGAGTTGTGCACTGCACCTGGCACTTGGACTTCACAGTCTTTGCATTTCCTGAGGACTTTTCTGAAAACCTCTTGAACTTCTATCATTGAGGACTCGGGGTTGTTCTACACGAATCTGTGGAGCTCCCTTTTAAAGAAAGGATCTTGGATGCCCTCTATAAATTGATCTCTGAGCACCACCCTCTTATGGGCCACAGCATCAGGGGAACACCTCAGAGGCAAGTTAAGAACTTGGGCTAGAGCATATGTGAAAATTCTCTTATGTCTTCACTTGCATGCTGTTTGCGACTAGAGAAGCTATACAACAGCTGGGTTGCACCACGCGCTCTAGACCCCGCTGCACATGCGTTCTTCTTAGAGAGCTGCACCCCTGAGCAGTGATATAACAAAATCATACTGATCCTGATTAGACCGATTTCTTGCACGAAGCGCACATTCGACTTCTTCAATAAAGACATCAACAGATCTCCCATCTTTCTCAACATCCCCCGTAAATGAAGCAATGTGTTATTTCCCATGGAACATATACATAGGACATTTTGCTTAATTTATTTGCTTCCTCATGCCTACCACGCAACTCTCTAATTTGTTCATTCAAATCAGGTTCTCTTTGTTCATCTTCTTTGTAACAACATGAAAATTCAAATCTTGAAAGTGTCTACAACAAGCATGGAAAAGAGGTTGCTGACATCTCCTGCAGGAAACACGATGATTTCATTGCCGCAGTTGCTCTAGTTCTACATCTTGGTGTCAGTCCCAGATGTCCCAGCCTGGTCTCAAGGCTCTACCATGGTTTTCATGAAACAACAGGCTCTCTCCTGCCATCCCACGAGAACAGCTATCCTGTTGTTCACCACTACTGCATTATGTATTGTATATTGCACTGCATACAAAAATCAAAAAACCCTCTAAACTGGCCTGAAATCACCCCACTCATAGCACCAAATTTTGTAGCCCGGGAAAATGCACACTCAGGACAACAAATACTTTTTTGGGTCTTTAATTCCTTTATCTGTTTTAGATGTTTTAATGCAGAAAGAGGGTATCAAAATAAAAACAAAACAAGCAAAAAAAACAACAGTTCCTGCTGTTACAATCTCAGTTTAATTTTTGTCCACACATTTGTGTATCAGCTAGTTACATACACAGTATGTAAAAAAAACTACAAGATACACAAAACCAATACGGTAGTGGCAATTTTTGGCATACATGTGCTTAACTTCCAAACATGTATAGGCTGAACCCTGAAACGAGTTTTCCTCACTCACACTACTTGGCCAATAAGGAACTTTGCACAACCATGCTATCCAGTGCTGATACCCTACTCGTGGAAATCCGTCCTCACCATATCTGGGAAAAACATCTCTCAGCAGTTGTGTTCATTCTAGAACATTGTAACTCTTCTTTCTGCTCCGCACACGCATAATGATGTCACCATTTTCTCTTAAAGGCACAGGCAGCTATTTTATCGTTACCAGGGCAATAAAGTGCACTTTAACAATAAAAAATGATATTCAACGGTCTCCTGGTTGAATATGTACTTTGATAATAAATTTTCTTTGAGGTTTGAAGAGGAAACAAAGCTCATTGTTGTGCAATGTGGTCATAGTGTTGCTGTGCTGAGGTACTGATTAGGGTTGTTCAGGTTAGTTGAAGAACTGAATGATTGAAGGGAAGTAGCCATTCTTGAACCTGGTGGTTGTACCTCTTCCCTCAGCAACTGCACTGGACAGAATGTAGAGGAGATTCAGCAGGATGCTGCCTGGATCAGAGGCCTGAAGTTATGAGGAGAGATCAGTTGGGCGGGCTTTGTTCTTTTTTCCTGGAGTGAAGGAGGGTGAGAGGTGACCTGACAGAAAAATATATGATTACAAGAGACATAAATAGGGTAGGTAAAATCTTTTCTCCCATGGTGCTAAAATATGAGGGCACAACATTTAAGGTGAGAGGAGGGAATTTCAAATGGGAACTGAGGGGTAAATTTTAACAAAGAGAATGGTTAACCTCATACCTGGAACTAACTACCAGAGGAGCTTGTGGAGCCAGATACAGTTAGTAAGTTCAAGAGGCATTTAAACAGGCACTTAATTAGACAAAGTACAAAAATTAGCAGCCCTAAGGTGAACAAATCAAATTAATGCAGATGGGCAACAATGGTATGAAGGGCCAAAGGGTCTGCTTCAATAGAGACACAAGAGACTACAGAACCTGGAATATGAAGTAAACAAAAATACAATCTGCTGGAGGAACTCAGTGAGTTGAGTGGTATCTGTGGGTGTGAAGGAATTGTCAGCATTTTGGGTAAAGATGTACATCAGGACTGGGCCAATTTCTATGTATTCAAATCTGTGACTGTGACTCTCTGGCTTCAACTCTATTGTTTGTCCTTCAGAATATGTCCATTCATTCCAGCGAGCAAGACAAGTGAGTGAGATTTCTCTAGTTCACTGACACATCCATCAGGGTCACTGCCAGTCATCATTCCTGCACACTTCACTCTCCCCTCCATCATATCTGGTCATTCCCCTTTTACTCCCTGAAGTCACCAGTGTGGTGTCCTTAGGCTTTCTAGGAGTTACATTACTGGCAACAGGAAAGGAGGACTGAGCTACTAACAAATCAACCTCTATTGATAGCCCAGTCTATTGGCTATAGCCCCAACAGATGCTGCTCAACCTGCTGAGTTCCTCCAGTATCTTGATTGTCCCTCAAGATTCCAGCATTGGAAGTTTCCTGTGTGTACATCCTTTACTGAAGGCATTCAACCAACAGCTAACTGCAGTGGTTGGTTCAAAAATGTTTTAAAAGTCACAGTTGCTTGAGGTATATTCGCTGTCACATGTCATACAGTGTTACCAGGTCTCTGTGTTTTGTGTGTTTTCATCTGCATATTTATGTCTCTGTGCTATACGTGTTCAAGTGTTTGTGTGTGAGTATACTGTATGTGCGCATGTCCTTGGGGGGGGGGGGTCAATTTCCTTAATCGAGAACATCTGTGCATGGCCTTGTATAACGTGGGAAGGATGATGCACCACACGGTCCTTGACAGATCAGGGTCAGGGTCCAGTGGCATGGAATGCAAGATGACTGGGGACCATTCACCGCTGCAGCCTTCCCCTACCTGCACTGCTGCTGTGATATGTCTGCCACGGAGGTCTTGTTTAGATCATTTTTTTATCTAAAATCTCCTTTCTTGCTGTTGCAGCAAATTAACATCCATCATCAAGGACACCCCCACCACACAGGACATGCTTTCTTCTCACTGCTGCTAGCAGGAAGATGTTACAGAAGCCTTAGAACTCACACCACCAGGTTCAGGAACAGTTACTACCCCTCAACCATCAAGCTTTTGAACCAAAGAGGATAACTTCACCCAACTTCACTTGCCCCATCATTGAAATGTTCCACAACCAATGTATTCACTTTCAAGGACTCTTCATCTCAAGTTCTCAATACTTATTGATTATTTATTATTAGTATTTCTTTTTTTTGTATTTGCAGTTTGTTGTCTTTTTCACACTGGTTGAAAGCCCAAGTTAATGCAGTCTTTCAATGACTCTATTATGGTTATTATTCTATTATGAATTCATTGAGTATGCCTGTAAGAAAATGATTCTCAGGCTGTATATGGAGACATATATGTACTTTGATAATAAATTTACTTTCAACTTTGGACCTTACCTCCATCGGTGACCCTACCAGGAACTAAATGCCAGATGGCATCACTCTAGAGATCTCAGGAACTCGCAAGCCTCTCCACACAACAAAGTGTTGTTGAGTAGGTGTGTCTGTGCTTCTGTGGTTTTGTGACTGTGTGTCTATATTTATGTCCTTTACATACATCTCTGCATCTGTATACGTGCCTGAGTCCATGTGCCTCTTTATCCATTGCCTGAATGAAGAGGGAAGGGAACAAGAAAGAAATAAGTTGAGTGAATTGGAGCTGAAGTGTGGAACAATCAGACTCAAATAAGACTGCGACAAACTGATAATAATAAGTAATTTTGGAATCCAAGTTAATGTATTTAATGGGCCAGAATGTAATTAAAACCTGACAGGATGATTGAAGCAAAAGTATGTAAATGAGGAATTTTAATGGATAAATTATCTTTTGTAAGAGCTTGTGGGGTTTGTGCTTATGCATTTTAATTTCTATTGAACTGACGGAGACTAAATGAATCAACAGGAATAATAGAACGTAGGAAGGAGAAGAAAAATGAGTGGACTCACTGGGCAGATAATTTTGCCTTACCAGTGACTGAGTTTCATATTAATTGGACAGATTAATAACTATTTCTTAACTTAATTTAAAACTATTGTAAAGATTTAAAATTGTACCTGGTTTTCAGTTTTATTTCTGTGACATGCTGGAACCTGTTTTTCGTTTGCTGTTAACTTCCATCTCAGTTTTCTGCAATGAATCATGGGTTACGGCTCCATCAAGGCCAAAACTATTTCCGAATAGAAATGAAAGCTTACTTTGTTGTTGCCATTATCGACTCATTCATTTTTTTTAAAACCAAGAGTATTTTAATTATTATTCTCTTTGCTTGAATAAAGAAAATATCAGAAAGTAAAATGCTTTTAAGTGAAATGACTCATTGCTTGGCCATTAAGTTATTCCTCCAGTTCAAAACTGGCTGAATCCTTTTGTGGCCTCTACTCAATATAATTAAAAGAGAAATGATAGGAATCCAAAAGCAATAAATGCTTTGAACCACCTGAATAAGCACTTAATTGACTTGTAGCTGACAATATATTTTCCCTTTCTTCCTATATCAGAGCATTTTCTCAGTTAAAGCAGTCACACAAAGAAAGAAATTACTGGAAAAACTCAGCTAAAAAATCTGTGGAAAAAGAGACAGTTAGCATTTCTGGTCAAAGATCTGAATCTTGTGGCCCATGTCAAATGAACTCTCAAAGTTGCAGAGGAAATTGATGGCAGTGTTCAGAAGGTTTATGGCGTATTGGCCTTCACTAATCAGGGGATTGAGTTTGAGAGCCTTGAGGCAATGTAGTTGGTCTATGAAACCCTGGTAGGAGTATTCTGTTCAGCTTTAGTCGCCTCATTATAGGAAGGGAGTCAAAGTTTTAGACAGGATTCGGTGAAAGATAGATTGAGTGAGCTGGGGCTTTACTCTTTGGCGTGAAGGAGGATGAGAGGTGACTTGTAGAAATGTACAAGATGATAAGAGGCGTAGATCAAGCGGACAGCCAGAAACTTTTTCTCAGAGGAAAATGGCTTATATGAGGGGGCATAACTTTAAGATGATTGGAGGAAACTATAGGGCAAGAGGCAAGTTTTCTTGCACAAGGAGTGGTGAGTGCATGGAACACACTGCTAGGGATGGTGGTAGAGACAGATATGTTTCTGTATTCAGGGACTCATCTTTGAATATGGATGAGTATGCTGCAGTTGTTAACAAATTCATTAAAACCTGTGTGGATGAGTGTGTGCCCACAAAGACTTACTGTACATTCCCAAACCAAAAGCCGTGGATGAACCAGAAGGTACGTCATCTGCTGAAGGCTAGATCTGTGGCATTCAAGTCTGGCGACCCAGGTCTGTATCTGAAAACCAGGTATGATTTGCGGAGGGCTATTTCAAGGGCAAAGAGATAATTTCGAATGAGGTTGGAGGTGGCATTGTATGTACAACAACTCTGGCAGGGTCTGCAAGACATTACATCCTACAAAATGAAACCCAATAACATGAATGGCAGTGATGCTTCACTACCAGATGAACTCAACACCTTCTATGCCTGCTTTGAAAGGGAGAATATAATTACAGCTGTGGAGATCCCTGCTGCACCTGATGACCCTGCGATCTTTGTCTCAGAGGCTGATATTAGGCTGTCTTTAAAGACAGTGAACCCTTGCAAGGCGGAAGGTCCAGATGGAGTACCTGTGCCAACCAACTGGTGGGAGTATTCAAGGACATTTTCAACCTCTCACTGCTACGGGCAGAAGTTCCCACTTGCTTCAAATTGGCAACAATTATACCAGTGCCTAAAAAGAATAATGTGAGCTGCCTTAATGACTATCACTCGGTAGCACTCACATCGACAGTGATGAAATGCTTTGAGAGGTTGGTCATGACTAGACTGAACTCCTGCCTCAGCAAGAGCCTGGACCCATTGCAATTTGCCTATCGCCACAATAGGTTAATGGCAGATACAACTCAACGGCTCTTCACATGGACTTAGACCACTTGGACAAAACAAACTTCTACGTTAGGACGCTGTTCATCGATTATAGCTCAGCATTCAACACCAACATTCCCACAATCCTGATTGGGAAGTTACAGAATCTGTGCCTCTGTATCTCCCTCTGTAATTGGATCCTCGACTTCCTAACCAGAAGACTACAATCTGTGCAGATTGCTGATAATATCTCCTCCTCACTGACAATCAACACTGCTGCACCTCAGGGGTGTGTGCTTAGCCCACTGCTCTAGTCTCTCTAAACCCATGACCGTGTGGCTAGGCAAAGCTCAAATATTATCTATAAATTTGCTGATGACACAATCATTGTTGGTAGAATCTCAGCTGGAGATGATAGGGTGTACAGGAGCAAAACAGACCAGTTAGTAGAGTGGTGTCACAGCAACAACCTTACATTTAACATCAGTAAGACAGAAGAACTGATAATGGACTTCAGGAAGGGAAAGACGAAGGAACATTTACCAGTCCTCATAGAGGGATCAGAAGTAGAGAGAGTGAGCAGTTTCAGGTTCCTGGGTGTCAAGGTCTCTGAGGATTTAACCTGGTTCCAGCATATCGATGCAGTTAAAAAGGGAAGACAATGACTATACTTGTTTAGGAGTTTGAAGAGACTTGGCATGTCAACAAATACACTCAAAAACATCCATAGATGTACTGTGGAGTGCATTCTGACAGGCTGCATCACTGTCTGGGATGGGGGGCGGGGGGGGGTGCGGCTACTGCACAGGTCAAAAGAGCTGCAGAGTGAAGTAAATTTAGTCAGCTCCATCTTGGTTACTAGCCTACAAAGTACCCTGGACATCTTCAAGGAGAGGAGCCTCAGAAAGGCAGTGTCCATTATTAAGGACCTCCAGCACCCAGGGCATGCCCTTTTCTCACTGTTGCCATCAGGTAGGAAGTACAGAAGCCTGAAGACAGACACACAGCGATTCAGGAACAGCTTCTTCCCCTCTGCCATTTGATTTCTAAGTGGACATTGAACCTGTGAACACTTCCTCAATTTTTAATATATATTATTTCTGGGGTTTTTTGCACACTTTTTAATCTATTCAATATATGTTTGCTGTGCAAACACGAGGAAATCTGCAGATGCTGGAAATTCAAGCAACACACACAAAATGCTGGTGGAACACAGCAGGCCAGGCAGCATCTATAGGGAGAAGCACTGTCGACGTTTCAGGCCGAGACCCTTTGTCAGGACAACCCTTCTTGTCTATGTTTACTGTAATTGATTTACTTATTTATTTATTTATTTTTTCTCCTCTTCTTCTGTATTATGTATTGCATTGAACTGTTGCTGCTCAGTTAACAAATTTCTCATCACATGCTGGTGATAATAAACCTGATTCTGATTCTGATTCTGACCTTGACAAAACTCTTAGATAGGCACATGGATGGATGGCTGTAATGTTGTAGAGTATGTTCTATATTCTATGATCCTCTGTAGTACCTTTAATCTCAGGTTCTGCCTGACGTGCTGAATATCTCCGGGGTTTTCAACATCTGCACGCTGGTCTTGTTGTGGCTGATTAAAACTGAACTGCATGGAAGCTGTAATTGGGAAGTATAAAAGTTTTAATTCACAGAACAAACCTCCAGGAGACAGAAAGTCCAGGAGAATCCAAAAGAATCTCATTTTGCTGAGATTATTCTTTACACTTCTCCAACACAAAGATAACAATAAATAATTAGCTACAGTTTGAATTGCTATAATCATGTACTTAACTTTAACATTTTGAATATAGGCAGACAAATTAACAGGATTTCATATTTACAATGGTGTCACATCCCAACTAGCATAACACCTTTGAATATTCAATAATGATGTTTGTTCCAAAAGCCTTGGTACAAACTCAGGACACCCAAAATACACCCCTTTTAAGACATAAGACCGTAAGATATAGAAACAGAATTAGGCCATTTAGTCCATCGAGTCTGCTGCACTATTTCATCATGCTGATCTATTTCCCTCTCAGCCTATATTCAACAAGACCAGCGTGCAGATATTGAAATCTGAAATAAAAACACAAAACCCGGGGTTTTCTCCAGGTGCTCCGGTTTCCTCCTGCATTCCGAAGACATACGAGTTAGTAGGCTAAATTGTGTGCAATTAAACATTGCAAGGGCCTAGCAACGTGTTGTATCTCTAAACAAAATTCTGAACCAATCAACACTTTCATGTCCCCCTTCTCGGTGGTACTGCCACATTCTCAAACCCTTTTCCATTAATTTCACTTTAGCATTTATTTTAGCAACACTTAGCACTACTATAGTTTATACCTTTTTGGTGCTTTGCAATTTTCACTATATTTATTGTTATGTTTACTGCGAGAAATTTCATTGCATCTGAGTGTAAATGATAATAACCAATTTATATTTTGGAAGAAAATGAGAGGGACAACAAGTCCACAAACTAATACCTTCTTCAGATCATTTCACAACCCATCCCATCCACAATTTTCATCTCTTCAGATTCTTGTTGGTTAAGTACACAATTAGTAACAATACAAGGTGATGGAAATATCTGGCAGGTCAGACAATGTTGAAAGGGTTACCATGTGAGGAACGTCTGGTACCAGGAATGAAAGGGTTACTGTATGAGGAACATCTGATGCCAGGAATGAAAGAGTTAACATTTGAGGAACATCTGGCAACTCTTAGGCTGTATTCCCTGGAGTTCAGGAGAATGTGGGGGGGGGGGGGGGGGGATCTCATAGAAACATTCCAAATTTTAAAAGGCTTGAACAGATTAGATATGGCAAAGTTATTTCCCATGGTAGGGAAGTCCAGGACATGAGGACACAACTTCAGGTATGAAGGACGTCCATTTACAACACAGATGCGGAGAAATTACTTTATTCAGAGGGTGGTAAATCTGTGGAATCTTTTTGCCGCGAGAGGCTGTGGAGACCAAGTCATTGGGTGCATTTAAGGCAGAGGTTCTTGATTAGCCAGGGCATCAAAGGGCAGGAGAGTGGGAATGACTGGAAGAATTGGATTAGCTCATGATTGAATGACGCAGCAGATTCAATGGGCTGAATGGCATACTTCTGCTCCTATATCTTATGGTCTTATGTCAGTAGAGACTAAAGCAGAATTAACGTTTAAGGAAAAGACATGATATTTCAGAGTTCTCATGAAAGGTCATCAACCAGAAACAGTTTATTCTCTCTCCACAGATGATGTCTGTCGTTGATTATTTTCAGTTTCTATCCATTTTTTTCAGGTTTCTGGTATGAACAGTATTTTACTTCAGCAACCCACTCCCAAGCTTACACACAAATCAGAATCAGATTTATTATCACTGACTTATAAGACACAAACTTTATTTTTTGTGGCAACAATACATTGCAAAGACAAACAGTAAAATTACTATAAATTACAAAATAAATAAATGTCGTAAAAAAGGAATCACAAGGTGGTGCTCATGGGTTAATGGCCTGTTCAGAAATCTGATGGTGGAGGCGAAGAAGCTGTTCTTAAAATGTTGGGTGTAGGTCTTTAGCTTCTTGTATCTCTTCTCTGATGGTAGGAATGAGAAGAGAATAGCAAGGGTCCTGAATGATGGATGCCACCTTCTTGGGGCATTGCCTCTTGAAGCTACCCTCAACGGTGGGGAGGGTTGTCCCTGTGATGGAGCTGACTGAGTGTCCAGCCCTCTGCCACCACTTGCAATGCTCTGCCTCCATATCAGGCTGTGCTGCAAGCAGTTACAATGTCCTTCACTGCACACCTTTAGAAGCTTGCAAAAGTCTTTGGTGACCTACCAAATCCCCTCAAAATCCTAACAAAGTAGAGCTCCTGGTGTGCCTCCTTCGTGATTAAATCGAGGCATGGAGCCCAAGACAAATCATCCAAGATGTCAGCACCCTCAGAAGCATACGAACTTTGCTTTCTCCAAGGGAGTTTGGTGAGGCTGGGAGTCCTGGAATCCTACAGATGTGCACAATCCCATGATCAGCTCCATTGCTTCTCTACGATTGAGGCATTGAAGTCAACGAAGGTGAGCGTGCAGTGTGGGACAAGTGTTGGGCTCTGTCCGCCCGCATTTGACCCATTTTCATCTCCTTCTCACTGGCTGCTGTTGGAAGAAAGTGCAGGAGTCTCGGTTTTATCGCTGCAAGGATTGATCACTGAGGCTCATGGCTGTGGACTCATTTTGGGGGACTTTGAGGTTCATGTTACGTGTGTGTCCTGGAAGCTGGTTACTCTGTTTTTGCTTTTTTTGAGTGGAGGACAGACCGGGTGCTTCAGCAAAGACTGACTTTGCAGCCTGCAGTCAGCTGGGGCGCAGCACTGAATTGAACTAAACTGGATGTTCGTGGACTCCCGGTTTGATCTTTGATGTTCTATGTGTTGTTCACTCACTTCTTGCTTTTTGTTCAATTTGTTCTTTTTTTGCGTGTTGGGCATTTGATGTTTTCTTTGAACGGGTTCCAAGGTGCTCCTTTGTTTCGGGGCTGCCTGTGGAAGGATGAATCTCAGCATTGTGTTCTGCATACACACTTTGATAATGAATGCACTTTGAATCTTTCATCAGAATCAATAATCGGCAAAGAGCCAAGCTGCGGTGCAGCTCCAAGCAGGGCTCAGTTACGAAGCGCAGTCAGTCGAGGTCTGGTTGATAGGTCGTTAACGTTATTCATTAGCACAGCTCTGCGGAGGCCTTTGAACAATTACTGTGAAACCATTTCACCCGCCACTACAGAAGGACTGGCGCCAGGACCCGGCTTTTTGAGCTATTGTCCTTTTCCTCTGGCACGAAACACCTCTCGTTCAAATCTGTTCCTTTTATTTGCCTTAATGTTTCACACCTGAAATATGTATCAGTAAAACAGCCATCTTGCTTCTTTTAACTATATGACAATGATGCTTTTTAAAATTAGAAGCCGAGGTGAGTGACGGACCGTATTCCAGGATAGCACCATGGTAGAAATATGTGGAACAGGTACATTATGCAAGAAAGGTTGGCATTTACATGGCACCTTTGAATTCATTCTTAGAAAGTGTCAAGATGGTGCCTGAATTAGAGAACATGTCTCTTGAGGATGGGTTGAGCCTCTTCACTTTGGAGAAAAATAGGATGATAAGAGACCTGATAGAGGTGTACAAGATGGTAAGAGCCATAGATCGAATGGATAGCCTGAGACTTTTTCCCCAGTGCAGAAATGGCTAAAACCACAGGGTATAATTTTAAAGTGACTGGAGGAAACTATTGGGGGAATGTTAGAGATAGTTTGTCTTACACAGAGAGCACTGGGTGCTTGGAATGCTCTGTCAGCGCTGGTGGTAGAGGCAGACATATTAGGTATATTTAAAAAAATCTTAGATAGGCTCATAGATGATAGAAAAATGGAGGAATGTGTTGGAGGGAAGGGTTAAATTGATGTTAGAGTAGGTGAAGTGCTGGGTACAATATTGTGGGATGAAGGGCCTGTACTGTTCAGAAGTGTTCTATATTCTATAGTGTAGGAACTACAGCAGTTAATTTGTGCACAATATTCTTTCACTAACAGCAATGTGGTTAAAATCACAGTCTATCTTTTAGTAACGATGCCTGAGAAGGAATTGTAATCCAGGATACCAGGGATAATTTCCCCATTCTGTTTTTAAAAAATATATTTTAAGATCTCCTACAAGGGGGAATGGACAGAGCCTTGGCCCAGCAGCTCATTCTATATGCCCTACTATAGTGCAGTGCTCCCTCAGAACGGGAATATCAGCCTGAACTTTCATTCCCAAGGAAGAGCTTTTACTGAGGCACTACATTGTCTTTGAAGACGTAAGAGAGTCTGCAGATGCACACACAGTTTAGAGGAGCAACACTGTTATTCCATCTTGGCAGTCTCTGACCAGACAGCATGAAAATCATCCGCACAACCCTCCTCATTATCGAGGGCATCTCCTAAAGCCGGTGCCTCAATAAGTGGCCATTCATTATTAAAAGCACTCACCACCCAGGACATGCCCTTTTATCGTTACCACTATCAGGGAAGAGGCACTGGAGCCTGACGATAAACACTCAACATTTTAGCAAAGATTTCTTCCTCTCCTTCATCAGATCTCTGAACAGTTCATGATCATTATTTTGCTCTCTTTTCACTCTGAGGGCCTCCATCGATCAGAGTTGACTTTGAATATTGTGTCCTAGCTGTCTAGATATGCAAGCCTGGGCAGTACAATGTGGAGAGCAAGCTGCTGCGCAGGGTGCAGGGCTTCAGATTCTTGGATCATTGGGATCACTTCTGGGGGAGGTACGACCTGTTCAAAAGTGACGGGTTGCACCTGAACCCGAGGGGAACCAATATTCTCACGGGCAGTTTTGTTAGAGCTGTTGGGAAAGCTAAATTGACGGGGGTGGGGAGGTGGGCACCAGAGTGATGAGACTCAAGATAGGTTGGATGGTAAAAAAGTAAATTTAGTGTGCAACCAGACTGCCAGGAAGGGCAGGCAGGTTGATGGGATGGAACATAGTCACAGCCAACAGGGTAAGTATCAGTATATTAGGGATGCAAAATCGAAAAGGGTAGCAAACATGGCACCAAAGTGTTGTATCTCAGTGCACGGAGAATAAGAAATAAGGTGGATGATATTGTTCCACTATTACAGATTGCCAGGTATGATGTTGTGGCCATCACTGAATCGTGGCTGAAGGATGGTTGTAGCTGGGAGCTGAATGTCCAAGGTTACACGTTATATTGGAGGGATAGGAAGGTAGACAGAGGGGTTGGTGTAGATCTACTGGCAAAGAAAGGTATCAAATCAGTAGAAAGATGTGACATAGGATCGGAAGATGTTGAATCCTTGTGGGTTGAGTTAAGATAATGTAAAGGGAAAAAAGGACAATGATGGCAGTTATATACAGGCCTCCCGACAGTTGCTGTGATGTGGACCCAGATTACAACAGGGAATAGAAAAGGTGTGTCAAAAGGACAATGTTATGATAGTCATGGGAGATTTTAACATGCAGGTTGATTGGGAAAATCAGGTTGATAATGGATCTCAAGAGAGTGAGTTTGTTGAATGCTTATGAGATAGCTTTTTAGAGCAGTTTGTCGTTGAGCCTGCTAGGGGATCAGCTATATTGGATTGGGTGTCATGTAATGAACTGGAGGCGATTAGGGAGTTTATGGTGGAAGAACCCTAAGGAACCAATGATCACAATATGATTGAGTTCAATTTGAAATTTGATAGGGAGAAAGTAAAGTCTGACGTAGCAGTATTTCAGTGGACTAAGGGAAATTACAGGGGTATGAGAGAAGTGTTGGCCAAAGCAATTTGAAAGAGCTACTGGCAGGGATGTCAGCAGAGCAGCAATGGCATGCGTTTCTGGGAAAAATGAGGAAAGTGCAGGATATGTGTATTCCAAAAATGAAAAAATACTCAAATGGCAAAATAGTATAATGGTGCAGACAAGGGAAGTCAAAGCTAATGTGAAAACAAAAGAGAGGACATCCAACAATGCAAAAATTAGTGGGAACATAGAAGATCAGGAAGTTTTTAAAAACCTACAGAGAGCAACTAAAAGAATCATTAGAAGGGAAAAGATGAAATATGAAAGCAAGTTTTCAAATAACATCAAAGTGGATAGTAAAAGCTTTTTCAAGAATATCAAAAAAAAATAAAAGAGAGATGAGAGTGGATATAGGACCACTAGAAAATAAGGCAGGAGAAGTAATAATGGGGGAAAGGAGAGGGCAGATGAACTAAATTAGTGGTTTTCAGCAGTCTTCACAATGGAAGAGACTAGCAGTGTGCCAGATGTTGTAGTGTGGGAAGGAAGAGAAGTGGATACAGTTACTATTACAAGGAGAATGTGCTCAAAAAGTTGAAAGACCTAAAAGTACATAAGTCACCAGGACCAGACGAACCGCACCCTAGGGTTCTGAAAGAGATAGCGTTAGAGATTGTGGCAGCATTAGAAATGATCTTACAAAAATCCTTGGACTCTGGTATGATGCCAGAGGACTGGAAAATTACAAATGTCACTCCACTCTTTAAGAAAGGAAGAAAGCAGCAGAAAGGAAATTATAGACCAGCTAGCCTGGCCTCAGTGGTTGGAAAGATGTTGGAGTCAATTGTTAAGGATGATGCCAACAATCAAATTCTGGTGTACCTAACTTTCTGCTTCTCTGCCAGACTCAACACTACTGGTCCGGATGCATTTCCTATCTGGCCCCTCAGAGAATGCAGTTCCAGTCATTTCCCCGATGCAAATAGTAAGAGAAAGTCTGTGGTCTGTTTTACCTTTGCTTTCATTAAAAATTTTACTAAGTTTAAATTGTATTAATTTTTCCTTTCTAACTATTTACATTTTAGTTTCTAATAATGTAAATTAATTTCAATGGTTTTTAAATGCTTTTGATTCATAGAAATATTAGGAACCTTTAATAGGGTTTCAAAGTGTCATTTTGGAGTCAGGATGGATCCCCAGGGTTGCCACATGATGCCCAGTTACCATTCATAGGCTGACTTACTTCACTGCAGTGAGGCGTTCAGCTCAGTTGGCTCCACAGGACTGTAACAGGTTAATATAGCTATAGAGTTTGGGAAGTGTTAAGTGCATAAAAAAGGCATGAATCAAGTTGTAAATGAACCAATTCCAAAGTTAAATAAAATAAGTTAAGAATATTGGTGTGAATTACTGTTAGAACTGGCAATACACACATAACATTTGCGTTAACACGAAATTATGTTTTCACAAAAATAAAGATTCACAGAAATATATACCAACTAGAACTATTACCATATTCCGCTATGAGGTAACAACAAACAATCTGCTGAAGCAACTCAACAGGATGAACAACATGAATGCACTGACAGTGTTTTACATCTTAATCAGTTCCCGATGCAGAGTTCTGACCTGAAATGGTGACAGTTCTTCTCCCCCTACAAATGCTGCTTGACCCATTGAGTTCCTCCAGCAAGTTCACCACCACATCATACTTGTAAGCTTTGCTTAAAGTAAAAATGAAGTTAGACTCACATTCTCAGCTCCCTTGTTTTGCTGTCGATTTGTTTTATGTTTTGGAACTACAAGACATGACAGTGGTGATGAGTATGTTTTAAACAAACCTACCTACCTGTTGAAGCACAGCAAGACGTTCGAGCTTAAAAAAAATGTGTAGAAAGAAATGGTCAATTTTAAAAAAACCACACAGCACATGCTTCTTTTGAAGGGATAGACATAGTCAAGTTTAAAAAAAGGGAGAAAATAGACAAGTTCACTATTTTATAAACAGTGAGTACCAAGTTATAATAATCATTAAAAAAGAGCAAAAATGGCTGGCTACATCGGAAAGATTGATGTATTTGATTACACAACAGATAACTAGATATTGTGTACTGAGCAAATTGGGTAATATTTTGAAGCAAATAAAGTAGCTAATCAGAAACGAGTGGCAGTTTTGTTGAGTGCAGTGGGTGGAAAACCATATAGTTTGCTTAAATGTTTGACTCCCCCAACCAAATCAGCTAAAATGAGATTTGCTGATATCATAGAAGTAATGCAGGAACATGTAGAATCAAAACCATTGTTGATTGCAGAATACCTTAGCTTTCAAAAGTGGAGTCGGAAGGAAGGGGAGTTCATTTCAGTGTATGCAAATTGAAGAGATTGTCAGAGCATTATCAGTTTACTGATGGGCTTAATGATGTCTGGAGAGATCATATAGTTTGTAGAATCTTACAGGAAAGCATACAGAAATGGCTCCTAACTGAAGCACAACTCATATTTAGAAGAGCAGTTGAAATCGCTCTGTCAGTGGAAAAAGCAGGCAGAGACACAACTGAGTTGCAGTAGGGGATGAAAGTGAGCAAAAACAAAAATGATTTGTCTAAACAGAAACCAGCCTGGCCGAATAATCTGTGTGACCATTGTTGTAGTGGCTCGCACACACCAGATGACCAATGAATGTTTAAAGGTGAAACTTGCAGTAAATGCAACAAAATAGGACAGAAGCGAAGAGCATGTCAGGCAGACAAAAGTAAATTGACTGCACAAGGAGGAGGAAAAGGTTAAAAGTCAAGTTGCAATTTCAAAAAGAGCACTAATCTTCATGTTTGGTGAAAAAATCTGGTTATGATGAGAATGATGAAGGACTGATTCACCTTGACATTAATAACGTGAAAATTAACAATGAAAATGCAATATGGCTTACACCAGAAATGAATGGTAAATTAATTAAAATGGAACTGTACACTGATTTGGCTGTTTCAGTCATTCCACAAAATGAGTTTGAATGGCATTTCAAAGATAATAAACTGCAAATATCCAACAAAGAACTTACACTGGGGAAAAGATACTATGACTGTTGTGGGAATAACATCTGCATCAGTGAAATACAAAAACAAGCCACGTTGGACTAGTATGTGGTAAAAATGGGAGGATCAGCATTGTGGGGATGTGATTGACAAAGACAACTACAACCTAATTGGATATCTAGCCACTATTTGTATGCCACATACCCTGAAACAGAGTCAGCTGAAAGCGGATTAAGAAAAATATTAAATGATGACACAGGTGTCTCCGTGCTGCACACCAAAACAGCATTGCCCACTATTTTTGGCAGCTGATTCCAAATATGCAACACCTTTTAGGTGAAGAAACTATCCCTGATGTCCCTTTTAAATGCCTTGCCTCTGATCTTAAACCTTTGCCCTCTTGGTTACAGGACCAAACCCCTTAGAAAAGAGATTGTGTGCTTTCACACTATACCTGTCATAATCGTATTTATCTCTGTCAGATGACCCTGCAACGTCCAGGGTATAAAATCCTAGTTTATGCAACGTCTCCTAGTAACTCAGACCCCAAATTCAGGCAACATCCTGGTAAATCTTTTCTGCACTCCTAATTTAATAACATCTTTCCTATAACAGGGCGAGCAAAACTCTGCACAATGCTACAAGTTTAGCTTCACCCACATCTTATATAACTACACAAAAAAACTTTCCAACTTCTTTAATCAATGCACTGCCTGATAAAGAGGCAGATCTGAGGGGAAGCAATATTCTTGTGGGCAAATTTACTAGATCCGTTGGGAATGGTTTAAGCTAATATGGCAGCGAGATGGGAACCAGTATGATAGAGCTGAGGATGAACCAGCAGGTTTAGAAGAAGGTAATGAGTATAATATGAATATACAGAAGGCCAAGCCAATGATTGGGTACAAATGCAGACTGAGCGAAGAGTCAAATTGTACCACAGAGGTAAAATTCGAAAGGGCAAAGAATGCAGGACTGAAGGTGTTGTATTGAAATTCACATAGCATTCAGAATAAGGTGGACAAACTCATTGTGCAATTAGAGATTGGTCAGTATGACATTGTGGGCATCACTGAGTCATGGCTGAAAGAAGGCCGTAGTTGGGATCTTAACATCAAGGGATATACTTTGTATTGAAAGCACAGGCAGGAAGGCATAGGCAGCATGTGGCTCTGTTGGTAAGAGATAGAATTACATTTTTAGAAAGAGGTGACATAGGGACAGAGAATGTTCAATCTTTGTGGGTGGAGCTAAGAAATTGCAAGGTTAAAAAATCATTATGGGAATCATATACAGGCCTCCAAATAGTAGTTAAGATGTGGGGTAGAGATTCCAAAGGGAGCGGGAAAAGGCATGTAACAAGGGTAATGACACAATTGTAATAGGGAACTTCAATCACGTTGGTGTCGGGTTGTAAGAGAGAGAATTTGTTCAATTGGGAAACTTTTAAAATCCAACAAAAGGCAACTGAAAAAGCTAAAAGAAGGGAAAAGGTGAAATATGAGGGCAGACTTGCCGATAAAGCAGGATATCAAAAGTTTTTTTCAGTTATATAAAGAGTGAAAGTAAGGTGAGAGTTGATATTGGACCACTGGAAAATGATGCTGGTGAGGTAGTAATGGGGTCAAAGAAATGGCCGATGAACTTAATGGGTACTTTGCATCCTTCTTCATTGTGAAAGACATCAGCAGTGTGTCAGAGGTCTAGGAGTGTCAGGGAGTTGGCGTGAGTGCCATTGCTATTCCAAAGGAAAATGTTCGAGGTAAGATGGATAAGTCACCTGGGCTAGATGGACTACATCCCAGAGTCCTGAGAGAGGTTGCTGAAAAGATAATGGATGCATTGGTCATGATCTTTCAAGACCTTTGCAGTTGCAAATGTCACTCCATTCTTTAAGAAAGGAGGAAGGAAAAAGAAAAGAAATGATAGGCCAGATAGTTTAACGTCAGTGGTTGGGAATGTGTTGGAGTCTATAATTAAGGATGAGGTTATGAGGTACTTAGAGACTAATGATAAAATAAGTCAAAGTCTGCATGGTTTCTGTAAAAAATAATCTTGTCTGACAAATCTGTTTGAGTTCTTTGAGGAAGTAACAAGCAGGGCGGACAAACAAGAGGCAGTGGATGTCATTTACTTGGATTTTCAGAAGGCATTTGATAAGGTGCCACACATGAGGCTGCTTAACAAGATAAAATCTTATGGTGTTACATGAAAGATATGTACATGGATAGAGGAATGGCTGACAGGTAGGAGGCAATGAGTGGAAATAGGGTCCTTTTCTGGTAGACTGCTAGTAGCTCATGGTATTCTTCAGGGGTCAGTATTAGGAGCGCTATTTTACACATTGTCAAGATTTAGAAAATGGAAGTGATGGCTTTGTGGCAAAGTTTGGGGATGATACTGGAAGGAGTGGAAGATAGGTGGAGGAGTAGGCTGTGCTGAGGAAGCAATGCAATAGCAGTAGGACTTAGTCAAATTGGAAGGATGGTCAAAAACACACAGATGGAATACAGTGTTGGGAAATGTATGATAATGCATTTTGGTAAAAGTGACAATACTGCAGAATATTATCTGAATGAGAAGAAGCTTCAAAATTCAGAGGTGCAGAGGAGTCCTCATGCAAGACTCCCAGAAGGTTAATTTACATGTTGAGTCTGTGGTAAAGAATGCAAATACAACGTTGACATTTATTTCAAGGGGAATGGAATATAAAAGCAAAGAGATAATACTGAGACTTTATAAAACACTAGTCAGGCTTGGAATGTTGACAACAGTTTTGGGCCCAGTATCTCAGAAAGGATGTGTTGTTATTGGAGAGAGTCCAGAAGAGGCTCACTGGGATGATTCTGGGAATGAAGGGATTAACATATGAGGAGCATTTGACAGCTTTGGGCCTGTACTCACTGGAATTTAGAAAAAGAGCGGGGGGGGGGGGGGGGGTGTGGTGGTTGGGAATCTCATTACAATTTGCCAAATGTTGAAAGGTCTAGATGAAGTGATGTGGCGAGGATGTTTCCTCTGGTGGGGGTATCCAGAACTGGAGAGCATAGCCTCAAAATTGAGAGGCGACCCTTTAGAACATATGTTATGAGCATTTTTTTTTTAGCCAGAGAATAGTAAATCTATGTAAATCTATGCCACAGAGTGCGGTGGAGGCCAAGACCATGTGTATTCTTGAGGCAGAAGTTGATCATTTCCTGATTGATTAGGGCATCAAAGGATATGGTGAGAAGGCAGGTGTACGGGGTTGATTGGGATCCGGGATCAGCCATGATGGAGTGGTGCAACAGACTTGATAGGCTGAATGGCTTAATTCTGCTCCTATGTCTTGTGAAGGCTTACATGCCAAATGTCTTGTTCATCATCCTTTCAACTTGTGACGCCATTTTCAGTGAACTCTGCACTTGCACTCTCCTAACTCACTCTGTTGCAAAATACTCCACAGGGCCCTACCATTCAATATGCAAGTCCTACCTTGATCTGATCTCTCAAAGTACAATATCTCACACTTATCAAAAATTACAAGCAGCTCTTGATCAACTTGGTATATAGGCTAAGGAGTGGCAAATGGGATTGGAAGCTATTTGTCACTCTTTCACCCAGACATCTGGCAGGTCAAGAGCCCCCTGTAATTTTTGAAAACCTTCTACATTATTTACATTACAACCTATTTTCACATTAGCTACAAAACCATCCCTTGTACATTCCCATTCAAATACTTTATATACAAATTACTAGCAAAGGTCCCAGCACTGACTCCTTTGGCACACCACTAAACACAGTCTGAGAATCAACCCTCGACTACCACCCTTCATATCCTACATCAAAGGCCTAAGGAGGGCTAAGGCACCGGTGACCCCTGTTTCCATCCAAGGGGTCAGTGTGGACGTGGTGGAGGATTACAAATACCTGGGGATACGAATTGACAATAAACTGGACTGGTCAAAGAACACTGAGGCTGTCTACAAGAAGGGTCAGTGCTGCCTCTATTTCCTGAGGAGACTGAGGTCCTTTAACATCTGCCGGACGATGCTGAGGATGTTCTACGAAGCTGTAGTGGCCAGTGCTATCATTTTTGCTGTTATGTGCTGGGGCAGCAGGCTGAGGGTAGCAGACACCAACAGAATCAACAAACTTATTAATAAGGCCAGTGATGTTGTGGGGATGGAACTGGACTCTCTGATGGTAGTGTCTGAAAAGAGGATGCTGTCCAAGTTGCATGCCATCTTGGTCAATGACTCCCATCTACTCCATAATGTACTGGTTAGGCACAGGAGTACATTCAGCCAGAGACTCATTCCACCGAGATATAACACTGAGCGTCATAGGAAGTCATTCCTACCTGTGGCCATCAAACTTTACAACTCCTCCCTCAGAGTGTCAGACACCCTGAGCCAATAGGCTGGTCCTGGACTTATTTCCACTTGGCATGATTAACTTATTATTTTATTACTTATGGTTTTATATTGCTACATTTCTTCACTATTCTTGGCTGGTGCGGTTGTAACAAAACGCAGTTTCCCTTGGGATCAATAAAGTATGTCTGTCTGTCTGAATCTAATCCACTCTCCAAAACTGATGGCAAAGATTCTCCAACTAGACTCCAGAACAATTATTTTATGCCTGTCATCAGCAAATTGTGCTCAGCATTCTTTCAAGAGCTGTAGACTGCTGACAGCCCAAATTATCAAAAGTCTGTGCAAGACACAGAAATGAGAATATGGAATGGAGTCCCTTCTTTCTACTGGAAGAAGATCAAGTCATATATCTTGGTCTTCAGTTGAGGATTGGCATTTTAATTGAACATCACAGAAAGGTTTAATGGTATCCAAATCAGACAGCTTGTCAATGCAATGAAATAAAGTCATTGTGGTATTGATATTCTGCCACAATATGTCATAAGTAGAGTTAAGTAAAACTCTTGACTTTATGTTCCATCCTTGTGCTGTCAGTACTTATCAAGGCAAGGATAGATTTTGTATGCGGGTGGGTGTGAATAGCTGATTGTGGATTTGTGTGCTTGTGCATCAATATACTGTATGTATATGCATGTGTATGTAGACAGGCATCTGCATTGATGTAAACATGCATGTTGGCATGTTGATAAGTATGCATGTGTATTCACATGTGTGTGTACATGTGTGCATATTCTGTATCCTTTGTTTTCTATTCTACAGTACTCGCCAGGGCTATACCTTTCACTGCACAAGCCCTTCCTGGGTTTAACTTCTCAAAATGCAACACTTCACCCTTTTCTGACTTAAATTCCATCTGCCATTTGTTACCTTTCTGTCCAAATTGCCAAGTTTCAGGTCTTCTTGTTTTGTTGCCATTGCTCTTTTTAAAGCTCCATCATCTTTCCAGTTGATATCCTGTACTCCAGTAAGAATAGACCATTCTGCATGTATACCTGTACAGCCTTTGTCCTCACAATCTACCTTGATATAATCTCACACTTCAGAATAGAACAGAATAGAACTTCACTGTCCTTGCTCAAGACAATGAGATTGATCTGCTACTCCATGAGGCCATAAGATCATGAGATATAGGAGTAGAATTAGACCATTTGGCCCATCGAGTCTGCTCCACCATTTCATCATGGCTGATCCAATTTTCCTGCAGCCCCAGTCTCTTGCCTTCTCCCCACATCCCTTCATACCCTGACCAATCAAGAATCTATCAACCTCTACCTTAAATATACATAAAGACTTGGTCTCCACAACCACCTGTGACAAGGAATTCCACAGATTCATGGCTCTCTAGTCAAAGAAATTCCTCCTCATCTCCATTCTAAAAGGACGCCCCTCTATTCTGAGGCTGTCTCCTCTGGTCTTAGATTCTCCCACCATAGAAAACATTCTCACCACATCCGCTCCATCAAGGCCTTTCACCATTCGATAGGTTTCAATGAGGTCATCCCTCATTCTTCTAAGTTCCAGCGAATACCGACCCAGAACCATCAAATGCTCTTCATATGACAAGTCATTCAGTCCTGGAATCATTTTTGTCAACATCCTTTCAACTGTCTTCTAAGATAAGGGATCCAAAACTGCTCACAATACTCCGAGTGAGGCCTCACCACTGTTTTATAATGTCTCAACATTACATCCTTGCTTTTATATTCTAGCCCTCTTGAGATGAATGCTAACATTATATTTGTCTTCCTCAGCACAGACTCAACCTGCAGATGAATCTTTAGGGAATCTTCCACAAGAACCACCCTCCGTTTTTTTTTGTATTTTCTCTTCAATTAGCCTTCCTACTTCCTCAGAATTACTTACCCCTCCACCTGTCTATATATCATCTGCAAACTTCGCAACAAAACCATCAATTCTATCATCCAAATCATTGGCATACAACTTAAAAATAATTAGTTCTAACACAGACCTTTCTGGAATACCACTGGGCATCGGCAGCCAGCCAGAAAAGTCTCCCTTTATTCCCAGACTTTGCCTCCTGTCAATCAACCATTGCTTTATCCTTGCTAGAATCTTTCCTATAATACAATGGGCTCATAGCTTGTGAACCAGCCTTATGTGTACACCTTGTCAAAGGCCTTCTGAAAATCCAAGTACACAACATCAACCAATTCTCCCGTGTCTATTCTACTTGTTATCAGGCTTTATGGATCTATCAGGTAAGATTTTTCCCTTGTGGAAACCGCGCTGACTTTGACCATTTTGACATGTACCTCCAAAGATCCTGAGACCTCAACCTTAATCCAACATCTTCCCAACCACCGAGGTCAAGCTAACTGACCAATACTTTCCTTTTGTCTGCCACTTTCTTTCTTGAAGAATGGAGTAACATTTGCAATTTTCCAGTCTTCTAGAACCATTCCAGAATGTAATGATTCCTGAAAGATCATTAGTAATGCCTCTATGATCTCTTCAGCCTCCTTTCTCAGAAACCTGAGGTGCAGACCATCTGATCCAGGTGACTTATCTACCTTCAGAACTTTCAGTTGCCCAAGTACCTTCTCTCTAGTAATGGTAACTTCACACAGTTCAATATCCCTCACACCTGGAAGTTCCACCATACTGCTAATGTCTTCCACAGTGAAGACTGATGCAAAGTATTTATTCAGTCCATCTGTCATTTCATAGTCTCCCATTACTACCCCTCCAGCATCATTTTCCAACGGTTTGATATCCACACTCACCTCCCATTTACACTTTATGTGTCTGAAGAAAGTTTTGGTCTACTCCTTAATATTATTAGATAGCTTTCTTTCGTATTCCATCTTTATCTTCCTAATGACTTCTTTAGTTGCCTTGTGTTGGTTTTTAAAAGCTTCCCAATCCTCTAACTTCCCACTGATGTTTGCTCCATGATATGCTTTCTCCTTGGCTTTTCTGTTGGCTTTGACTTCTCTTGTTAGCCATGGTTATGTCATCTTTCTTTCAGAACCCTTTTTCTTCTTCGATATGTATATACCTTGTGTGCCTTCTGAATTGCTTCCAGAGATTCCAGCCGTTGCAGGTCTGCCATCATCCCTGCCAGTGTTCTTTCCCAATCAATTCTGACCAACTCCTCTGTATTGCCTTTGTAACTCCAGGATGTGCCTAACAGATACAATGAATGCAGTATGGCTTAATTGAAAATAAATACAAAAATAAATAAATAGAAATTTCCATGTTTACATGCAACAAGTGACTTCAATAGTCCTCAACACTCAAAGGCCAGTAGCAAGCCGGGGTACAGTATTATTCAGTTGCACAACAGCACTCTTTCAGCCTTACTGTCTTGGCTGAGATGTTCCAACCAGATGGCTGGAGATTGAGCCGATAGTTACCGGGATGGGATGGGTCTTCAATGATGTTATCATCGACCTGCACAGCACTTTCCCTACATCTATTACATTTCAATCTTCACTCCGTTATTTTTTCACCTGTTCTCCCTCAATGTGTAACAATTTGATCTGTACGAACAGAAAGATTTTTGCTGTACATGTGACAATAATCAAGGGATACCAATTCCATTCAATGAGACTATCACTAACTGTTCTCTCAGCACTACTTTCCTAAAAAAATCCCATTTCCCTTAATTCCCTTGATACCCAAAACCTATCAACTTCTCTACTGAATATTTAGTCATTCAATTACAGGAAATTATAGCACAGAAACAAGCACTTCAAAACATCTGGTCCGTGCCAGACCATTTAAACTGTCTACTCCCATCGACCTGCACGCAAGCCATAGCCCTCTATACCCCTACCATCCATGTACCTATTCAGACTTCTCATAAACATTGAAATTGAATTCGCATGCACCATTTGAGCTGGCAGTTCATTCCACATTCGCACAACCTTCTGAGTGAAGAAGTCTCCCTTCATGTCCCCCTTAAACTTTTCACCTTTCATCCTTAGTGTATGACCTCTGGTTGTAGTCCTACACAACATCATGTAAAAAGCCTGCTTACATTAACCTATCTATAAACCCTCATAATTGTGTGTATCTCTATCAAACCTCCAGTTAATCTCCTACAATCCAAGGAATAAAGTCCTAACCTATTCAATCTTTCCTTATAACTCAGGTCCTCCAGACCCTGCAACATCCTTGTCGATTTTCTCTGTACAGATATAAAGTGACAGCTCCTCCATATCCCTCTTGGGCTGAACATTTTATAAATCATGACATCTTGGGGTGAAGACATTTCCTCATCTCTCTATCCTGAATATTTCATGCTTCGGGCTGCGAACAGGATTCCTGATTCTAGCCACGCCAGCCAGGGAGACTATCCGCCAAACACCTTGTACCTGTATCTCAAACCCTTAGAAGATTTTACATACTCCAATGAAATCATCATGGTTTTGGTTTGGTTCCTTTAAGTACAAAAATGTCTGCACCATGGATCCACTCTTTCTACCATCAATCCGAACTGTAAATTCTGTGAAGGAAAACCTAAGTGAACTCTTCAAATTCCTCTGTGTTTGACAGCAGCAAGCCACAAGCTCTCGAGCCTGCCACATACCGGCAGCAATGTGACAGGACAATAATGAGTGAAAATTGCCTTTAGTTTAATACCTTTCATGACTTCATCATGACCCAATGCATTTCGCAGCCAAGGAAGGAGTTTTGAAGTGTAGACACTCCTGTGCTGGTGGCCTCGTATAATTACATGTAACAAGATACAGTGAAAATCTTGTTTTACATAATGTTCATACAGATCAAATCATTATGCAATGCATTGAGGTAGAACAAGGTAAACAATGACAATTCAGAATAATGTGTAAAAGCTACAGAGAAGTGTGGTGCAATAAAGAGCAGGATCATAATGAGGTAGATGGTGAGGATAAGAGTTTATTTTATCAGACAAGAGGTCCATTCACGAGTCGGATAACAGTGAGGTACAATCTGTCCTTGAGCCTGTCCATACATGTTTTCATGCCTGATGGGAGAGAGGTGAGAATGTCCAGGGTGGGGGGAATCTTGAATTATTCTAGCTGCTTTATTAAGGCTGCAAGAAGTATGACCCACCTCTGCCCTGTAAGTAAGTAGATACTGTTCTTTGCAAGATTAATGTTGGCCAGAAAACTAGCTGAAATTCTCCTGCCTCCTTTCAAAATTGACACTGTAAAGTTCATGGTACTTGAGAATGCTTTAAAGTTTCATGTGAGAGGTGGCTTCCAGAAGTTCATAGACGCATCAGCTTGGAGTCATAGAGTGACACAGCATGAAAACAGGTCTATCAGCCTACCTCAACCATGCCAACAAACGTGATACCCTATGCTGGACTCATTTGCCCACATTTGGTCAATATCCCTCTCCTTCCCCACCCAGGATATTTAATGTATTTAAATACATTAAATACATTAAATATTTAATACATATTTAATGTATTTAGATAGCGCTTAGTCAGATCTCAAAGTGAATGTCCCTGACTCAGAGAATGATGGCAGTCTGATCCTAGCTTTCAGAATGGCTCTGATTTGTTCTTCCAGAGACCACCACGGAAACATGGACCCAGGACACCATAATATCTACTGGCGTTGACTGAGCCTGGAACGGGATTTTTATGATCCTTCTACCGCCATAGCAGTAATTCCCCTTAAGACAGACAGACAGACATACTTTATTGATCCCGAGAGAAATTGGATTTCGTTACAGTCGCACCAGCCAAGAATAGTGTAGAAATATAGCAACATAAAACCATAAATAATTAAATAATAATAAGTAAATTATTCCAACTGGAAATAAGTCCAGGACCAGCCTATTGGCTCAGGGTGTCTGACACTCTGAGGGAGGAGTTGTAAAGTTTGATGGCCACAGGTAGGAATGAGTTCCTATGACGCTCAGTGGTGAATCTCGGTGGAATGAGTCTCTGGCTGAATGTACTCCTGTGCCTAACCAGTACATTATGGAGTGGATGAGAGACATTGTCCAAGATAGCATGCAACTTGGACAGCATCCTCTTTTCAGACACCACCGTCAGAGAGTCCAGTTCCACCCCCACAACATCACTGGCCTTACGATTGAGTTTGTTGATTCTGTTGGTGTCTGCTACCATCAGCCTGCTGCCCCAGCACATAACAGCAAACATGATAGCACTGGCCACCACAGACTCGTAGAACTTCCTCAGCATCGTCCGGCAGATGTTAAAGGACCTCAGTCTCCTCAGGAAATAGACAGCTCTGACCCTTCTTGTAGACAGCCTCAACGTTCTTTGACCAGTCTAGTTTATTGTCAATTCATATCCCCAGGTATTTGTAATCCTCCACCATGTCCACACTGACCCCTTGGACGGAAACAGGGGTCACCGGTGCCTTAGCCCTCCTCAGGTCCACCACCAGCTCCTTAGTCTTTTTCACATTAAGCTGCAGATGATTCTGCTCACACCATGTGACAATGGTAAGAGTTCTGACCTTAGACACACTGCTAATTCCTTTTCATCCAGACCATAACTATTGATATGTCTGTCAACCACAAGTGGTGTTCCACCCAAATCAGGAGACAGGAATCACCAATTATAGGTAATTCCTCTTCATCCATGCAATGCATTGTGGGGGCAAAGGCCCTACCACTTCACTCTACTCTGAGTTCAAAATTAATGTGGGAGAACAGCTGCAGTGTTTTGTGCAAGAAGTAGATATTATTTCTCTCAAGTCCATTCAAGAAAATTGTCCCTAAACCTTATCAGAGAGGATCATCACCAAACAATTTTAACTGACACACTCACTCACAGATGCTTTCCTTCATGATTCAGACACAGGTTTATGTATCACATGGACATCAAAATATACAGTGGAATGTGTCACTTGTGTTAACAACCAACACAACCTAGGGATGCAAATGTTGACACAAATTCTGGGGCCCACAATGCTCAGCAGAAAAACACAGAGCACAGCAGAAAGAACGTGACAAGCAACAAAACAACAGCAGCAAAACAAGCCCTTTTCCTCCCCCAGTCCCACCCACCCACACAAATGGAAAGTCCTCTAAGTCTAAGACAGGTCTCCAGGATCCAATCTGCAGGCTTCGGCCACTGAGCTTTGTCTTCCAGACTGCTGATCAACCTTCGGGCTCCGATCTTATGTATCGACCACCGGACTAGTCGAAGACAGGACCCCGAATGCCAGGCTTGAATTCTGGGCGCATGCTGTGCAAAGATGGAATTACGCAAGGCAAATGGGGCCCATCTCATCCATTGAGCTGTACAGATTCTTTTAAAGTACATTTCCATTGAATTCCGCTTTCCTATACCCCTGCAGAATTTGTTTTCTTTTTATGTGGAACTGACAAATCATCTAATTTATGCTATTACATCTTCTTCAATCAGTGCATTCCAGCTGACTAAAAAAAGATTCTTGTGATCACGTTTCTATTTTTGAAAAGTGTGACCTTTGACAGCACTGTCAACACTTCCATCACACTGCGGATTGGAAGTATACCGACTAGCTGCTAATCGTATTGGATTGTCTGTCATACTTTTTGTGAACAGGATATATCTGGGCACTTTTCCATGTTATTGGGTAGGTGTCAGTGTTGTGACTTTACTGGAACTGTTTCATTGAGGGTGAAGAGTTTTCTTTGTTGTAAAGATCTAAAACTTGCTGCAAAAATCGACAGTTACAAGGAACATTTAAACTTATTATATCAGTCCTGGGAACGTATGCAATTATATTACTCATGCAATTAAGTGTTATGAAATACTTAACATCTTTGTGAGGGGTTTTGTATTAATTAAATTTTGAGGAAAAAAGTTGGATCTGACGAATAATATTAGTTTCCATTTTTCAGTCCTAATTGAGGGTCTCGGCCCAAAACATCAACTGTTTATTCCCTTCATAGATGCTGCCTAATTTGCTGAGTTCCTTCAGCATTTTTGTGTGTTGTTCAAGATTCCCAGGATCTGCAGAATCTCTTAGTTTCCATTTTGCTATCTCTTTGAAAGGCAAGGTTTTATGATCAGATTCCAAGTTCAAAGTAAGTTTATTACCAAAGTATGCATATGTCACCATACACTACCCTGAGGTTTATTTTGAAGATTCATGTTGAATATTGACATTCCCTAGTACTTTAGTGACATAACTATTTCTTGCCACTTATAAGATCTTCATGATTGTTGTCTAGTCTCGCTGAAGCCAAGTACAAGCTGCTTCATTTGCTGAGAAGTTGCAAATCGAATTGGACATTGTGCAATTGTCAATGAGTGTTCTAACTTCTGATCTTGCAATGGACATAAGGACATACAGATTTTTTGTATTTTACTGATATCCTATATGTGCTTGCTATCTTGTAAGTGTGAGGATTAGGCCTCAGGCTGTGGTGCCAACTGCTTACAGCTGCCAAGAGAGGCGTCAGAGCCAGTGCTCTCCACGGAGGCAGTGTGGAATGGTGCCCAGGCTGAAGATAGTGCTGCCCCCAGTGTTCACTCAGCAGAAAGCAAAGCTAAATTGTGGTCGACTGCAGCATGGCTCAGGTCTGAACTTCTATCTTGTGTGGCTGTAACTTACTGCTACCTTGTAAGTGCTATGTGTGTGTTTTTGCTGTGTGACTGTTGCTACTGCGTTTTGCATCTTGAGTAACACTGTTTCATTTGGCTGTATTCATGGGTATTCATGTATGGTTGAATGACAATTAAATGTGAATTGAATTGAATGATAAAGCAATTGAAAATGGCTGTTCCCAACAGTGTCCTGAGAAATTTCTGTAGTTATGGTTGGTATTGACTTCTGGGAAGCATAAACATCTTCCTTTGTACAAAGTATTGTGTGTTTTCCTTCAATTGTATGATGACTTTGGCTTTACCAGGTCCAATCATCTATATTTGGTCAAGTGCTGCTGTGATGGTATTCTCACCTCACATCAGGAGTTCAGGTCTTTGCTCATACGTGGACGTGGGCTGGCACATTAAATCTCAAATCATCAGGGAGAAATTTAGTGATGTATAGGTGCAGCTTGATAGAATTGGCAACATTTCAGCTGACTGAAGGTGTGCTGACTAGCTGCTAATGTTATCAGATAGGGTCTGCCTTTATGTCAATGGGATATATCTGGGCAATTTTCCATATTACTGGATAAATGTCCGTATTTTCACTTCACTGGAACTGTTTGGCTAAAGGCATAACCATGATAGAGCTGTAGAGAAAACTCTAGTTCTGAGTCTTCTGATCCTCGAAGCATTTCCATCATTTGCTGGAATGATAGAATCCTCTCCACAAACCTAAAGAGGGTGGTTCTAACAACAAAGAGCCTAATAATTGGTATCTCATCACCACCCTAAATATTCAGTCTCTCCCCCACTGGGTGCACCCTGGACTCACTGTGGGGCATCTGCAAAAATGAACTGCGGCAACATGCCCTGGGTTCACATGCACCATTTCCTAAACCTGAGTCTTATACCACGAAGATCATACAACCAAAAGACCACAAGAGATAGGAGCAGAATTAGGATATTCAGCCCATCAAATATGCTCCACGATTTCATCATGGCTGATTCATTTCCTTCTCAAACTCATTCTCCTGGCATCTCCCCATAACCTTTCACGCCCTGACTATCAACATGCACCTTAAATACGCGCATTTACCTGGTCCCCAGAGACACCCGTGGCAACAACTTTCACAGATTCAGCACTCTCCGGCTAAAAGAATTCCTCCACATCTCTGTTCTAAATGAATGTCCCTCTATTCTGACACTGCACCCTGTGATCCTACCCTCCTTCACTATAGGAAACACCCTCTCCACATCCACTCTATTGAAGCTTTCAACATTTGATAGGTTTCAATGAGATCCCCCTCATTCTTCTAAACTCCAGTGAGTACAGGCCCAGACTATCAAATGCTCCTCATATAATACACCTATCATTCCTATGAACCTTGTCTGAACCTTCTCCAATGTCAGTACATCTTCTCTTAGATAATTGGCACAAAACTGTTCAGAATACTCCAAGTGAGACCTCATAAAGACTCAGCACTACATCCTTGGTTTTATATTCCAGTAGTCCTGAAAAGAATGCTAAAATTGTACTTGCAATCATCACCACCAACACAACCTGCAAATTAATCTTAAAGGATCCTACACAAGGACTCCAAGTCCCTTTGCACCCTAGGTTTTTGTTTTCTCCCCTTTTAGAAAATATTCTCTGCCTTTGTTCCTTCTGCCAAAGTACATTTCCCGACACTGTATTCCATCTGCCACTTCTTTGCTTATTCTTCTAATCTGTGAGTCTTTCTGCAGCCTCCCTGCTTCTCAACACTATCTACATCTCCACCTGTCTTCATATCACCTGAAAAACTGGCCACAAAGCCATCAATTTCATCATCTAAATCATTGACATATAACGTTTAAAGAATCAGGTCCCTACACCGACCCCTGTGGAACACCACTGGCACCCAGTCGGAAAAGGCTTCCTTTTGTTAAAGTTCAAACAAAAAGACAAGATGTTCTTCCATTTTAACAAAGTCACTTTCTCTGTTCATGTTTAGTGCATTAGACAGCCATTTTCTTACCCACAATTACCCCTTAATCACCACCTTCATGTGCATGCCCATAACAGGGAAAGTGCACATGCCAATTAAATGCTTACATAGCCTAAATGATCAGAACTCAACACCTTTATTCCCACTCTTTGTCTCTTACCATTTGGTCAGTCCTCTATCCATGATAGTATCTTTCCTTAATATCATTAGGCAGCCTGATGTGTGGCACCTTGTCAAAGTCCCTCCAAAAATCCAAATACATCACATCCACTGATTCCCTTTTGTCTACTCTACTTGTTATTTTCTGAAACAATTCCAATGGATTTGTTGGACAAGATTTTCCCTTAATAAAAATATGCTGACATTGGCCCATTTTGTCATGTGTCTCCAAGTACTCTGAAATAACATCTTTATCAATCAATTCCAACATCTTCCCAACCACTGAGGTCAGGGTAACTGACATATAATTTCCTTTCTTCTGCTTCCTTCCCTTTTTGAAGAGTGGAATGACACTTGCAATTTTCCAGTCCTCTGGCACCATTCCAGAATGTATTGGTTCTTGAAGGATCATTAATAATGCCTCCACTATCACTCTGTTACCTCTTTCTGACCCTGGAGTTTAGTCCATTTGATCCAGGTAACAACAACATTGAGATCCTTCAGCTGCCCAAACACCTTGTCCCTAGCAATGGCAATTGCACTCACTGCACCAGGGCCTCTCGAACTTCCAGCATCTTGCTACTGTCTTCCACAGTGAAAAGGGATGCAGAATACTTATTTAGCAAACATGAGGAAATCTGCAGATGCTGGAAATTCAAACAACAACACACACAAAATGCTGGTGGAACCCTTCGTCCTGACGAAGTGTCTCAGCCCGAAACATCGACAGTGCTTCTCCTTAGAGATGCTGCCTGGCCTACTGTGTTCCACCAGCATTTTGTGTGTGTTGTTGCAGAATACTTATTTAGTGTGTCTTCCATTTCCTTGTCCCCCATTACTAACCCTCCAGCATCATTCTCCAGTGGTCCGATATCTGCTCTCACCTCTCTTTATATGTCTGAGAAAACATTTGGTATGCTCTTTGATATGATTGGCTAGCTTACCTTCACATTTTATCTTTTCCCTCCTTATGGCTTTTTTAGTTGCCTTCTGTCAGTTTTATACATTTTCCAAATCCTCTAATTTCCCCCTAATTTTTGCTCTGTTATATGTCCTCTCTTTCACTTTTATGTTGTTCTTGACTTCCCTTGTCAGCCACAGCTGTGTCATCCTGCCTTTAGAATATTCTTATTCTTTGGAGTGTATCTATCCTGTGCCTTCCAAATTTCTCCCCAGAAACTCCAATCATTGCTGATGATGAATTAAAAGCAACTATGCAGAGCAGTAAACAATCCAGCAGCACTATAAAAGCACTGGATGAACTAAAGAGCACACGCAGTATCTGTGGAGATAAATGGACAATCGATGCGTTGGATTGAGACCCTTCATCTGGACCAGATTCCAGCATCTTCTGTCTCCTGCGTCTCCACTTTGCTGCAGTGAGGATCTTGTTTGATCCCTTAGACTAGGGGTTCCCAATATTTTTTATGCCATAGACCCTTACAATGTACTGAGTGGTTTGTGGACCCCAGTTTGGGAAATCCTGCACGGACTGTGTTCAATGCTATCAGTTGTTTCATAAAGCGAGTCAAGTTGGCTGAAAACTGGATCCTGAGGGTGTCGACTCTGGGAGGCTCATCCACACCAAACTTAGAGCTTTTTTCAGCGTGTCGCACCAGACAGTCAGCCATTCTTGTCTGGTGCCTGGTGTCAGGATTGGTCTCCTTTCGGATCAACCGGGTCACGGTATGAACGTTCCTGACTCGACCCTTTTTTTTTTAACGAGGCCGAGTGGCTAGCTCGACGCTCGACTCGGTACGGTTGGAAAGCATGCTCGGGGGTGGCCCGATTTGGATTTGAACTTGAGAGCCTTTGCTCCGGAGTCCAGCGCTGATGCCATTGCGCCCCTAAGCTGCCACTTAGAGCTAAAGCCAGTGCAAATGCTTTATCAAGTCAAGTCTATTGTCATTCAACTATATACATGTATACTGTCAAATGGGACGTTTCTCCGGGCCAGATTGTAAAGCACAGTAGTACACATTACACACAATAACTGAGAGTTAAATCTACAAATGAATTATGCATAGATAAAGAAAATAATTTGCATTAATTAAATATTGCAGGGTACAATACAAATTATCTGGTGACACTGATGCACCATCAATAACTCACTCTGAGACGTAAGAAGCGAGATATCGGCTTTTATTGACTGGAAGAATGAACAACACTACATCCTGGAGAATGAGGCCGGGCTCAGGCCTCAAACGCCTTTATACAGGGGTCTGTGAGAGGAGCCACAGGAGCAGTCAGCAGGGGTCTGTGGGAGGAGCCACAGGAGCAGTCCAGACAGGTATATGTAGTTCACCACAGACACCTTGAATACAATGTGGCAGGGAGTTCAGAAACAAAATGATCTGAGGGAAAAAGCTGTTTCCTATCCTAACATTCTAGGCTTTATAGGTCAGAGTATCTTGCTTGATGGTAGAAAAGCAGGTATCCTTGCTCTTGCAAGCTGAATACTATAAAAATTGAAAATGGTGTAGTTCTTGGAGCCCTTCCTCCTGTTAATGGCTTAATTTTCCACCAGCATTCATGTGACAGGATTGTACGACTTTGACTTGACCCAATATTTGAGAGATCTCATCATCCTGGCTGTTGAATACTGCCTTGGCCGTTTCAGCTCATGCGTGTTTCTGTGTTATAGGGTTATAATCTCACTTTTATATGTGCCTGGGATTGCTTGGTTGGTTGGGGAAGACAGATTGAGAATCATTGAATTGGCTTGAGGTGTTCATTTGGAGCATTGAGTGGTGAAGCTGGTGGAAGAACTTTGCCATCAGCTCCATTCCTACTCCTCTCCCCAGAGCCCTGCAAATTATTTTCTCTTAACTTCATGGAGTCATTAAAGCACTTCATTAAAGCACTGAAGCAATCCCTTTGGCCCATCTAGTGTATGCCAAACTATTATTATGCCTCTGCCCTTCCGTCCATGTGGGGTCAGGGCTGCTGTCAGTCAGAGTTGAACATGGATATTCCATCCTAGCTGTCTAGATACACAACCCCTGTGCAGTGCGATATGGAAAACAAGCTATTGGCCATATAGCAAGCTCCCCCTCTCCATGCTCCTGATGAACCCAAAGAAATGGCAGTGACGATACAGTTTGGTACCAGCAGCATTGCAGGAGTGGCCAGTCAACATTGAACTCAATGTAGGATTGGCTTGAGGACTCCAGCTCCAGATCTTTTCCTCTGAGTTTACTCCTGAAGCCTTCCCCATGAGTGGATATAGCCACAAGGCAATGGAGGTTTGAGATCAGAGTTGTCCTTCTCCTAGATGAGCTGCCAGCCACAGCTAACGAGCTCCTTCTGCCCAAAATGACTGGTTTTAAGGCACCAGTAACCCACCTCTGCCCCTTCCCCTGTCTAGGTGAAGTTCACCCCTATATGCCCTTTAAATATGTCACCTTTCACCCTTAACCTATGATCTCTAGTTCTACTTTCACCCAACATCAGTGGAAAAACTCTGCTTGCATTGACATTTCCTATACTCCTCATTATTCTGTATACCTTTATCAAATCTCCCCTTATTCTGCTACACGCTAAGGAAAAAAGTCCTGAACTATTCAAACTTTCTCTGTAACTCAAGTCCTTGTGCTGCAGAAAAATTCTTGTAAACTTTCTCTGTATTCGCTCAATATTTTTATCCTGTACACAAGTGTTAAGGTGTTTTTAAGAACTGAAATTTCAAAGTATATTTATTATCAAAGTATGTATACATTATACAACTTTGATATCATCTCCTTACAGGCAGTCACAAAACAAGAAATTCAAAATAAGACAAAGCCAGCATGGTTCCTGTGAAAGGAGAAACCTGCTTGACTAACCTACTGCAATTTTTTGAGGAAATTACAAACAGGGTAGACAAAGGAGATGCAGTAGATGTGGTGTACTTGGATTTTAAGAAGGCTTTTAACAAGGTGCTGCATATGAGGCTGCTTAGCAAGATAAGAGCCCATGGAATTACAGGGGAGTAACTAGGATGGATGGAGCATTGGCTGATCAGCAGAAAACAGAGAGTGGGAATAAAGGGATCCTATTCCGGCTGGCTGCCAGTTACTAGTGGAGATCCATAGGGATTGGTGTTGGGACCGCTACTTTTTACAATATATGTCAATGACTTGGACTATGGGATTCATGGATTTATGGCTAAATTTGCCAATAATACAAAGATAGGTGGAGGAGTGGGTAATGTTCAGGAAACAGAAAGCCTGCTGAGAGACTTAGATAGTTCAGGGGAATGGGTAAAGAAGTGGCAAATGAAATACAATGTTGGAAAGTGTATGGTCATGCACTTTAGTGGAAGAAATAAATGGGCGGACTATTATTTAGATGGGGAGAGAATTCAGATTGCCTAGATGCAAAGGGACTTGGGAGTTCTTGTGCAGGATACCCTAAAGGTTAACCTCCAGATTGAGTCGGTGGTGAAGAAGTCGAATGCAATGTTGGCATTCATTTCTAGAGGTATAGAATATAAGAGCAGGGATGTGATGTTGAGGCTCTATAAGGCACTTGTGAGATCACACTTGGAGTACAGTCGGCCCTCCTTATCTGCAGATTCCGCATGCGTGGATTCAACCTACCGCGGATCGGGAAAACCCAGAAGTTCTCTCTTCAGCACTCGTTGTTTGAGCATGTGCTATTTTTTCTTGTCATTATTCCCTAAACAATACAGTATAACAACTATTTACATTGTATTACTTATTATAAGTAACCTTTGTTGTTGTTCGTCCTTCGGAGTCGAAGACGACCACGACTTCTGTCAGGTGGAGGGTTTGTGACTGTGGGTCCGGAGATGACTGGTAAGGCCAATCCGGGCCCTGAAAGCTCATGTGTTTGGGACACATGAGGGTAGGTGCTGAAGTGGAAGTGGAGGTAGCTCGACCCTTGTGTAATCTAGAAATAAGTTATAAGTACAGGCACTCCCCAGGTTATGAACAAGTTCCATTCCTGAGTCCGTCTTTAAGTCGGATTTGAAGTCGGAACAGGTACATCCGGTATTATTTAGCATCAGTTTGTCAAATGTTTTTCTTAGTATATAGTACATATTTTACCTTTCTATGCATATAAAACACTTAAGAAACATACGTATTTCAATAATTAAACCACTGCTCCATTAAATTGTTCCGATTGTTGACCGACTGTAGCCTAATGCTTTTCCCATGACCAATGGCATTTCACCTCTTTCCAACCACTTTATTATTTCCACCTAATTTTCAATCAGGATCATGATTATTTTCGTGAACAGAAACACTGCCGATTCAGAGCTGCACTGCTGGGTCCTAATATCCACTGCACTGAGCATATTAAATAAAGTCCGGGTTTCTGCTGGGTCCTAAAGACCACCGCACTGTGACAGGTTAAATAAGGAACTTGAACATCCATGTTTTTTGGTATCCGCAGGGGGTCTCCGAACCAATCCCCCGCGGATAAGGAGGGCTGACTGTATTGTGTGCAGTTTTGGGCTCCTTATTTTAGAAAGGATATACTGACATTGGAGAGGATTCAGAGAAGATTCATGAGAATGATTCCAGGAATAAAAAGGTTACTGTATGAGGAACATCTGACAGCTCCAGTATTTCCTAGAGTTCAGAAGAATGAGGGGGGATCTCATGGAAACATTCTGAATGTTAAAAGGCCTGAACAGATTAGATATGGCAAAGTTATTTCCTATGGTAGGAGAGTCTAGGAGAAGAGGGCATGAATTCAGGATTGAAGGACGTCCATTTAGAACAAAGATGCAGGGAAATTACTTTCGTCAGTGGTTGGTAAATCTGTGGAATTTGTTGCCGCGAGAGGCTGTGGAGGCCAAGTCATTGGGTGCATCTAAGACAGAGATAGACAGGCTCTTGATTAGCCAGGGCATCAAAGGGTATGGGGAGAAGGCAGAGGAGTGTTGACGATGGAAGAATTGGATCAGCCCATGATTGAATGGCAGAGCAGACTCGATGGGCCGAATGTCCGACTTCTGCTCCTATATCTTATGGTCTTATTGTCTTAAAATAAACCATTAAAAGAAGACCAAGAAACATCCAATGTGCGGAGAGAGAAAGAAACACAAATTGTGCAAACAATCGAAGTGGTTGATCTTGGTGCACTTTTACAGATTGTTGGGTACGATGTTACAGCTATCACTGAATCATGGCTGAAGGAATGTTGTACAGGCAATCCCTGGGTTACGTAGTTACATACGAGTTCCGTTCCTCAGTCCGTCTTTAAGTCGGATTTGTATGTAAGTCGGAACAAGTATATCCAGTATTATTTAACATCAGTTAGTCAAACGTTTGTCTTGGTATATAGTATATATTTTACCTTTCTATGCATATAAAACATTTACGAAATGTATGTATTCCAATAATTAAACCACTGTGTTGCTTAGTAATAATTATAGCTTTCATCGGGGCAGGGCCTTTCACATGATCCATTATTCTCAATTTATCCTTAAAATTGTTCCGATCATTGACCGACTGTAGCCTAATGCTTTTCCAATGACCGATGGCGTTTCACCTCTTTCCAAACACCTTATTATTTCCACTTTATTTTCAATCGCGATCGCTTTGCATCAACGGAACAGAAACACTGTGGGCGGCGGGTCCCGACCTCCGCTGGCTCCTGAGGTCCTCTGGGTCCTAAGGACCACCACACTGAATTCCCCGGGTTCGAAAGTCCACCACAATGAGACAGGTTAAATAGGACAAGTGGGGGCTGTGCTGGGTTTGGGTACTGTATTTGATCTTCACAATATTCCTCGTGGGAATTTAAACTGGAGGTGGCATTGTTTTTTTTTTACGAGGTCGAGTTGCGAGATCAACATCAACCTGGCACGGATGGTACAGGAGTCACTGGATCGAACTCAGGGACCTCCATTGTCCAGCCCGGCGCTGATCTCACTGCGCCACCAGCCAGCCAATCGGGGTCAGGGTGAATCTTGCTAAGAAAAATTTAAGCCAAATACAAAGTTACACACTCAACACAGAGTCAACGACAATGACTTAAAATGGCGGACAGCATCGTGATTCGATTTTAAATGGCGGACAGCGTTCTCCTTCCTCGGTTCATAAGTACGGGTTGTCTGTAAGTCGGACATTCGTAACTTGGGAACTACCTGTAGTTGGGAGCTGAATGCCCAAGGTTACGTGTTGTATCGGAGGGATAGGAAGGTAGGCAAATGGGGTGGTATGACTCTGCTGGTAAAGAATGGCATCAAATAAGCAAAAAGATGGGACATAGGATCGGAAGATGGTTAATTCTTGTGGGTTGAGTAAAGAAACTGCAAAGGGAAAAGGGCTCTGATGGCAGTTATATACAGTCCTCCCAACAGTCCTGGGGATGTGGTCCACATATTACAATAGGAAATAGAAAAGGTGTCAAAGGTGTAAAGTTATGATAATCACGGGAGATATCAACATGCAGGTCAATTGAAAAAATTAGGTTGGTAATGGATTTCAAGAGATCAAGCAAGCTAGCAAACAAAATCAAAGTGGACAGTAAAAGATTTTCAAGTATGTAAATAATAAAAGAGAGGTGAGAGTGAATATAGAAAATGAGGCCGGAGAAATAATAATGGGGGCAATAAGATGGCAGATGAATTAAATGAATACAGGTATCCCCCACTTTACGAAAGTTCGCTTTTACAAAAGACCTACATTAGTACCTGTTTTCGCTGACTGAAAGAAATCCGGAGGATTTTCGCTTTTACGAAAAAAGGCGAAAAGTGAAAATAGTGTTCAGTGTTTGTTTTGCAGTGAGCCGTTACAGAGGCAGCGTGCGCCTCGAGCAGCACTGTCAAGCTCCTTCCCCGGAAACTACATTCAGCATCTCAGCATCAAGCCGCCATAGCTTAGAAACATGTCTGTGAGCATCTGCGCCTTATCTCGATGCATTTTGTGCATCCGTTAGCAAGATGTATCCTAAGGTATCAGAAAAGCCTAAGAGAGCTCGTAAGGGTGTTACACTTAACATAAAACTGGACACAATTAAGCGTTTCGATCGTGGTGAATGAAATAAAGATATTATGTGTGCGTTGAACTTACCTGTGTCCACCATTTGTACTATTTACACACAGAAAGAATCTTGAAAGGTGCCGATGTTACTATTGGTTCCGCTAGTAGCAAAGTGGTCTCTTTTGGTGGGCATCCAGTAATAGAAAAATTGAAAAGTCTATTGTCTGAGTGGATTGGTGGGTGCAATAGTGATAGCAAATAGCGAATGGCCCGGAAGTGAAGTTGTAAGTGAAACTACACTGTACATACATTATTTCTACTTTATATAGGCTCTGTATTTATCATATCATTTCTGCTTTTACTATATGCTAGTGTGATTTTAGGTTTTATGTGTTATTTGGTGGGTTACTTTTTGGGTCTGGGAACACTCAAAAATTTTTCCCATATAAATTAATGGTAATTGCTTTTTCGCTTTACGCCATTTCAGACTACGAAAGGTTTCATAGGAACGCTCTACTTTCGGGCAGCGGGGGAAACATGTATTTTGCATCAGTCTTCACTGTAGAAGAAACTAGCAGTTTGCCAGATGTTGAAGGTTGCAAGGGAAGAGAAGTAAGAGCAGTTACTATCACAAGGGAGATGTGCTCAAAAAGCTGGAAGGTCTATGGGTACTTAAGTCACTCAGGCCAGATGAACTGCACCCTAGGGTTCTGATAGAGATAGTGGTAGAGATTGTGGAAGCATTAGTATTGATCTTTTAAAAATCCTTGGACCCTGACATAGATAGATAGATAGATAGATAGATAGATAGATAGATAGATAGATAGATAGATAGATAGATAGATAGATAGATAGATAGATAGATAGATAGATAGATAGATACTTTATTCATCCCCATGGGGAAATTCAACTTTTTTTTCCAATGTCCCATACACTTGTTGTAGCAAAACTAGTTACATACAATACTTAACTCAGTAAAAAATATGATATGCATCTAAATCACTATCTCAAAAGCATTAATAATAGCTTTTAAAAAGTTCTTAAGTCCTGGTGGTTGAATTGTAAAGCCTAATGGCATTGGGGAGTATTGACCTCTTCATCCTGTCTGAGGAGCATTGCATCGATAGTAACCTGTCGCTGAAACTGCTTCTCTGTCTCTGGATGGTGCTATGTAGAGGATGTTCAGAGTTTTCCATAATTGACCGTAGCCTACTCAGCGCCCTTCGCTCAGCTACCGATGTTAAACTCTCCAGTACTTTGCCCACGACAGAGCCCGCCTTCCTTACCAGCTTATTAAGACGTGAGGCGTCCCTCTTCTTAATGCTTCCTCCCCAACACGCCACCACAAAGAAGAGGGCGCTCTCCTCTGACATGGCGCCAAAGGACTGGAAAATTGCAAATGTCACTCCACTCTTTAAGAAATGAGGAAGGCAGCAGAAAGGAAATTATAGACCAGTTAACTTGACATCAATGATTGGGAAGATGTTGGAGTCAATAGTTAAGGATGAGGTTATGAATTATTCGGTGACACAGGACAAGATAGAACAAAGTCAGCATGGTTTCCTTAAGGGAAAATCATGCCTGATGAACCTGTTGGAATTCTTTGAGGAGATTACAAGTGGGATAGATAAAGGGGATACTGTGGATGTGGTATTTTTGGATTTCCCGAAGGCCTTTGACAAGGTGCCACACATGAGGCTGCTTACTAAGTTAAGACCTCATGGTATTACAGGAAATTTACTGGCATGGTTAGAGCATTGGCTGATTGGAAGGAGGCAGTGAATGGGAATTAAAAGTATCCTTTTCTGGTTGGCTGCTAGTGATTGATGGTGTTCCACAGGGGTCAGTGTGGGAATGCTTCTTTTTATGTTGTATATCAATGATTTAGGTGATGGAATAGATGTATTTGTTGCCAAATTTGAAGATGACATGAAGATTTATGGAAGGGCAGGTAGTATTGAGGAAACAGGTAAGCTGCAGAAGGACTTTGACAGATTAGGAGAATGGGCAAGAAAGTGGCAAATGAAATACAATGTTGGAAAATGCATTGTCATGCACTTTGGTATTAGAAGTAAATATGCAGATTATTTTCTAAACAAGGAGAAAATCTAAAAATCTGAAATGCAAAGGGACTTGGGAGTCCTTGTGCAGAACACCCTAAACAGAGAAACAGAAAGCCTACAGCACAATACAGGCCCTTCAGCCCACAAAACTGTGCCAAACATGCCCCTACCTCAGTAATTACTAGGCTTACCCATAGCCCTCTACTCTTCTAAGCTCCATGTACCTATCCAAAAGTCTCTTAAAAGACCCTATCATATCTGCTTCCAACACCATCGCTGGCAGCCCATTCCAAGCACATACCGCTCTGCGTAAAAAAACTTACCCCTGACATCTCCTCTGTACCTACTCCCAAGCACCTTAAAACTGTGCCCTCTTGTGTTAGCCATTTCAGCCCTGGGAAAAAGCCTCTGACTATCCACACAATCAATACCTCTCATTATTTTATACATCTCTATCAGGTCACCTCTCATCCTCCGTGGCTCCAAGGAGAAAAAGCCGAGTTCACTCAACCTATTCTCATAAGGCATGCTGCCCAATCCAGGCAACATCCTTGTAATTCTCCTCTGCACCATTTTGATGGTTTCCACACCCTTCCTATAGTGAGATTACCAGAACTGAGCACAGTACTGTACTTCAAGTGGGGTCTGACCAGGGTCCTATATAGCTGCAACATTTCCTCTTGGCTCCTAAATTCAATTCCACGATTGATGAAGACCATACACCGTATGCCTCCTTAACCACAGAGTCAACCTGCACAGCTGCTTTGAGCGTCCTATGGACTTGGACCCCAAAATCCCTTTGATCCTCCACACTGCCATGAGTCTTACCATTAACACTATATTCTGCCATCATATTTGACCTACCAAAATGAACCACCTCACACTTACCTGGGTTGAACTCCATCTGCCACTTCTCAGCCCAGTTTTGCATCCTATCAACGTCCTGCTGTAATCTCTGAAAACCCTCCACACTATCCACAACACCTCCAACCTTTGTGTCATCAGCAAACTTACTAACCCATCCCTCCACTTCCTCACCCAAAAGGTTAACTTGGGGTTGAGTCGGTGGTGAGGAAAGCAAATGCAATGTTAGCATTCACTTCAAGAGGTCAAGAATACAAGAGCAAGAATTTGATGCTGAGGCTTTATAAGGCACTGGTGATTCCTCACCTTGAATACTGTTAACAGTTTTGGGCTCCTCTTCTGAGAAAAGATCTGCTGGTATTGAAGAGGGTTCAGAGGAGGTTCACAAAGATGATTCTGGGAATAAAAGGGTTATTATGTGATGAACATTTTATGGCTCTGGGTCTGTACTTGCTGGAATCTAGAAGGATGAGGGGCATCTCATTGAATCCTTTCAAATGTTGAAAGGCTTATACAGAGTGCATGTGGATAGGATTTTTCCCATGATGGGGGAGTCTAGGACAAGAGAGCACAGCCTCAGGATAGAGGGGCATCTATTTGAAACAGAAATGCGGAGAAATGGTCTGTTCCTCTGACTACTAAGTCCCCTGTCACTACTGCTCTCCTCTTATCACCCTTCCCCTTCTGCATCACAGACCCATGCTCAGTGCCAGTAACCTGGTCTCCATGATGTTTCCCTGGAAGGTCACCCCCACAACAGCATCTAAAACGGTATACTTATTATTGAGGGGAAGATTCACATGGGTGCTCTGCACTAACTGCTTATTCATATTTCCACTTCTCCTGACAGTCACCCAGCTACTCATCTCCTGCAACTTAGGAGTTCCATGTAACTCCTGACTGCTTCCTTGTAGCTCTGATCGATGATCTCCGTACAAGCCGAAGGTTGTCCAATTGCTGCTCCAGATCCCTAACACAGTCTTCAGGAAGCTGCAGCTGGATGCACTTCCAATGAATGTAGTTCCCTGGGAGACTCCAACACCTGGTGTGAGGAACACATAATGACCATTTACTACACTAGGTGGCTGACTGGTGGCGCAATGGCATCAGTGCCGGACTCCGGAGCGAAGGCTCCCGAGTTCGAATCCAAGTCAGGCCGCCCCCGAGCACGCTTTCCATCCGTGCCGGGTTGAGCGTCGAGCTAGCCACTCGGCCTTGTAAAAAGACAAGGGTTGAGTCAGGAACGTTCATATCGTGACACGGTTAATCGGAAAGGAGACCAATCTTGGCACCACACGCCAGACAAGAATGGCTGACTGTCTGGTCTGACACGCTAAAGAAAAACTACACTAGGTACAGTAAGAAAGAAAAAAAGGAACTTTCACAGAAGCTTACCCAGAGACAACTTCTCTTTCAAGCCAAAGCCTCCTTTAAGCCAAAGCTTGACACTCCTACTCTCACCACTTGCCTACACCCTACACCCAACAATGGCCAGCCCACTACTCCTTTCTGTACTTTTACTTAATTTGCTCTGCTCTGCTCCCACCACAGACAGTGCCGCCAGAATGAGCCCAAACACCCGCGAAGCTCTTCTTTTGAACAAGCATTGCCGACCTACGAGAAAGCTCATCACAGTGCTCTCCTCCCACCACTGATTGGACCACTGGACTCTCTACAATGCCCACACATCCTTTCTCAGATACACTTCTCATAATACTCCAAGTGCAGCCTGACCAATACCTTATAAAGGCTCAGCAATACATCCTTAGTTGTATATGTAGTCCTCTCAAAATTATTGCCAATATTGCACTTGCCTTTCTTACCACCGACTCAGCCTGCAAATTAAACTTTAGAAAATCCTGTCTGAGGATCCCCAAGTCCCTTTGTACCTCCAATTTCTGAATTTGATCTCCAATTAGAAAATAGCCTATGACTTTAATCCTTCCACCATGGTGATAGGGGATGTTGGACAAGTTCTATTGTTTCTGTGGCTTTGCACGGCTGTGAAAGGCAATGGAAACATTGCAATATCTGGCAGGCCCTCAAATGTTTGGACAGTAACAGCAAACTTATTCTGGAAGCATATGAACCAACAGCTTTGTCCTCCGAGGAAGGACGTCGACTAAAAGGAGAACCTGTTGCTTTCTGTGTTTATTTGTCCCTGTCTCCTGCTCTTGTGCAAGATTGATGGGGTTATATTGATCTTCCCTGACATGGTCGATGCTTTCAGGATTGAAATGAATTATTGTCAGCAGAGAGTAACTGAGCAAGCCTTAATGATACCCAAGAGAAACTATAACTATCTTGTAGCACTGAGTGTTGATTTGTTGCTGTCACTTTTGAAAAGTATTTAAAGGCAGAAACTAGTTGTAAAGATGAATGAAAAGACTCTTAAAGGATTTCAAATGAGATGGACCAGGCTGCCTAGTAATGACTAGTTAAAATTAAAATATTGAGTGTGTGCAAGAGAAGGCAGTCCAACTTCGGAATTGGATCTTCAAACCACGGAGTTGTTATTTAGTCAAGTGAGAGCACAGGAATACAGATGAGAATAAACACTCACCTTACAGGTCTGTGCTTATATTGAGAATACAGAGGCTTAAAGACTCAAGATGATACAAGCCAAAGTAGTCCTCTTAATTGATAACCCATCTGTCAAGTTCCAACATTCAATGCCCACAGAAAACTAACGAGTGAGGCTTTTCCATCACAGGAGAAGGCTTCTCCACTGAGCTGAGAGAGAGATGCCCAGTGAAAAGCATTCTGAATAGTTGCGCCATAGCTTCACTTACCCCATCACTGAAATGATTCCACAACTTACGAACTCGCTCTCAAGGACTCTACCAGTCGGTATAAATTTACTTTGAACATCTTTTTCCCCAGTTGTGCTTACCAAATATGCAACTTCCACAATATGCCAAGTTCTCCTTTCTAAAATGGACAGAATATCGTGGAATTTATTGCATAGATCCAAGACGAAGACACATCCACAATGTCTCAAGGGCAATTAAGACCATAAGATCTGGGAGCAGAATTAGGCCATTTGGCCCGTTAAGGCTGCTCTACCATTTCATCTTGTTTATTCTATTTTTCCTCTCAGCCCCAATCTCCCACCTTCCGGCCCATATCCCTTCATGCCCTGACTAATCAAGTATCTATCAACCTCGCCTTAAGTATACATTGACTTGGCCTCCATGGCCAGCTGTAGCAACAAATTCACACAGATTTGCCACTCTCTGGCTAAAGAAATTCCTCCTCATCTGCATTCTAAATGGTCATCCCTCTATTCTGAGGTTGTGTACTTTGGTCCTGCACTCTCCCACCATACGAAACATCCTCTTGACATGCACTCTATCAAGACCTTTCAGCATTCAATAGGTTTCAATTAGGTCCCCCATTACCCTTCTGAATTCTAGTGAATAAATGCCCAGAGCCATCAAATGCTTTTCATATGATAAGCCATTCAATCTTGAAATAATTTTTGTGAACCTCCTTTGAACACTCTCCAATGTCAATATATCCTTTCTAAGATATAGGGCCCAAAACCACTCACAATACTACAATACTCCAAGTCAGGCCTCACCAGTGCTTTATAAAGCTTCAACAATAAATCCTTGTTTTTATTTTCTAGTCCTAGTTCTAGTTGGTGTGATTCTGTTATGGTTATTATTTTATAGATTTATTGAGTATGCCCACAAGAAAATGAATCTCAATGTGCATGGTGACATATATAAAATTTACTTCGAATTTTGATAAATAAACTTGAATCATAATGTCAAAAAAGGACTTTCTTCCAGAATGGTGGCAAAGCTAGTATTTTTTTTTAAGAATCAACTATGTTTTAGTTCAAATGAGGAAAAGGAGGGAAAGGAAAGGAATGGAACCCACTTGCCACAAATTAATTGTTAAAAACTTCTTTGGATCACTAATTTTCATCACTACTGTAAAAAGGAAAAAATTGGGAAGTTACCTGAAATCTAGTTTTCTCATCTACTGATATTCGGTCTTCCCAACTTTGATCTGTCTCCAGTAGAAACATAGAAACATAGAAAATAGGTGCAGGAGTAGGCCATTCGGCCCTTCGAGCCTGCACCGCCATTCAGTATGATCATGGCTGATCATCCAACTTGCTTTCTCTCCATACCCCCGATCCCTTTAGCCACAAGGGTCATATCTAACTTCCTTTAGCCACAAGGGCCATATCTAACAGTAGTTGTCTGTTCCATTTCACCCATAACATATGTTGTGTGCATATCTTTTGTGATTAAAATGTGTGTATGAATGGGAAGGGCAAACATTAGGATTGGTCTCCTCCTGCATCTCAGTTTGCTAACAGAACTGATTTGTTTCATAGTCATAGAAAAGTACAGCACAGAAACAGAGCCTTCAGCCCACAAATGCCAAGCCATTTAAACTGCCTACTCCCATCAGACAACACAACACAATATGTGGACACACTGACGTGGATAATGGCGCTAGCCACAGCTCAGAAGTAGAATCTTTGCCTTATGAGTCAAAGTGCAGTAGGTGTAAGTTTTGCCCAGGGACTTTAGCAAAAGATGGTGGCAAACACTTCCAGTGCAGTATCAAGGGACTGCAGCACTGTCAATGGGAGTGATCTCTCAAATGATAGCTGCAAACCAAGTCCTCTAAACACGAGTGTTTCTTTAGATCATAAACACAAGAGATTCTGCAAATGCTGGAAATACAGAGCAACATACACAAAATGTTCTGTGTCAGTGAGATTCTGCAGATACTGGAAATCTTGAGCAACTCAGCACATTAGGCAGCATCTATGGAAGGGTATCAACAGTCATTGTTTTGGGCTGAAATTCTTCATCAGAAAGCGAATGGAAGCCAGAATAATAAGGCAGAGGGCTCATCCCTTCTCTTCTTCACATCTGCCCTCACCTCCCCCTGGTTTCCCTCCTCCTTCCTGTTATTTCATGGTCCACTGTCCACTCCTCTTAGATTCCTGCCCTTCACCCCTTCTGCATACACCCTTCACAGTTTCTAACTTAATACCCCATCCCCCACCCACACAGCTTCTTCCTCACTTGGTCTCACCTATCATTTGCCAGCTTTTATTCTCCCCTTCCCAACCATCTACTTACTCAGGCTCCTGCCCGCTTACTTTCCAGTCCTCATGAAGGGTTTCAGCTTGAAATATTGTGACTGCTTATTCCACTCCCTAGCTGATGCCTGATTTAGCTAAGTTCCTCCAGCGGTTTGTCTGCTACCCTCTCATGTGCCAAGTCAGGAAATGTCCCTGTTATCCTGGCCAATGCTGATAGTTTTGGATTTTTGACTTTTCTTTTCTCTGTTTCCAATTGATAATTGGGAAGGACTTTGAGGCATGCTTAGAGAATGATAAGGCACTATATAAATGCAAGAACAAGTTATGTTCTAACAGAGTAACTCAATGGTTAATGAACTTAGTCATCAGAAGAAGCTGTATTACAACATTCTGGCAGCTAATCACATTGTTGCTAAGCTTTGATTAGTGTTGACAACAGTAATTATAAGCCTGGTTTTAAATGAAGGTGCTTTATTCAAAGTCATTCAATGATTAGTGATCCAGCATTATTGAAATTATGTGAATAAGAAGTTGCCAGTCCAGAGAAAACATTCATATTTGTGTAGTCCTCTGAAGTTCCAATGCAATTCATAGATAAGTCCTTACTTAGAAATGAAGGAAATATATGTAAGATCTTGCAAACTGAAATTTGAGCAACACACACAAAATGCTGGAGGAACTCGGCAAGTCAGGCAGCATCTACGGAAAGGAGCAAACAGTTAGCACATCGGCTGAGACCTTTATCAGGACTGGGAAGGAATGGAGAGAGGAGCCATAATAAGAAAATGGGGGAGGGGTTGGAGTACATGCTGGCAGGTGATAGGTGAGACCAGGCAAGGGGGAAGGTAAGTGAGTGGGGGAGGGGGTGAAGAGGGAAGCTGGGAAGTGATAGGTGGAAGAGGTAAAGGGCAGAAGAAGGAATCTGATTGGAGAGTGGATCATGGGAGAAAGGGAATGAGGAAGAGCACCAGATGGAGGTGATGGGCAGGTAAGGAGAAAGGAAGGGGTAAGAGAGGAGCTATAATGGGGAATTGAAAGAGAGAGAAGGGAGAGGATGGAGAAATTACTGGAAGTTATAGAAATCTATGTCATAAGATTGGAGGCAACCCAGATGGAATATGAGGTGTTGTTCCTCCAACTTGAGAGTGGCATCATTGTGGCAATAGACACATCAGAATGGGAATGGGAACAGAATTGTAGTCTTTACCAGGTCATCTGGTATAGGAGCACAGGCATTGAAGTAGGTGTTGGTTAAATTGATTGACGAACAACAAAGACATGGGGAGCTGACTTGCACTCATGAATTCAGAAAGCACTGGGCAGTGAGGGTAACTGAATCCAGAAGGCTGTGGATAATAAAACCCTTGACATCACGCAGGGAATGAGATCCACTCTCCTCATCCAGTCAGGTCCACGTGTGAATCTAGATGCACAGAAATGTGACTGACTCTTCACTGCTCTGTGAAATAGTGGACAGGTTGCTGTCTTCAATGGCAGCTGGAGATGGGTAATAAATAAAGATAATGATAAAGATTAACTTTATTTGTCACATGTGCATTAGAACTTCGAAACATACAGTAAGTTGAGTTCAAAGGTTCAGTATACAACTCTAAAGTTCTTCTTCAGACGGTCACGAAACCAAGAAAGAACGGTGGCACGATTATTAACCCCCAAATCCCTCCCCCCACACAAAAAAATAAACAAAAATGGAACGGGCGCATCAACCCCCAAATCCCTCTCCACTGCACATTAAGAAAATGAGAAAGATTGGGTAAAAATAACACAGAATACAAAAAAATCATAAGACTGAGGAAAAAGTCCACAGATCAAGTCCACATCCAAATTGCAGAAAACCTGAGCAACATCCTCCCTCTCCGTAGCAGAGCGATCGCACAGCAATAAGAAAGCAGTCTCCCTTCTCCGTAGCAGAGCGATCTCACAGCAATAAGAAAGCAGTCTCCCTTCTCCACAGCAGAGCGATCTCACAGCAATAGATAGATAGATAGATAGATAGATACTTTATTCATTCCCATGGGGAAATTCAACTTTTTTCCAATGTCCCATACACTTGTTGTAGCAAAACTAATTACATACAATACTTAACTCAGTAAAAAATATGATATACATCTAAATCACTATCTCAAAAAGCATTAATAATAGCTTTTAAAAAGTTCTTAAGTCCTGGCGGTAGAATTGTAAAGCCTAATGGCATTGGGGAGTATTGACCTCTTCATCCTGTCTGAGGAGCATTGCATCGATAGTAACCTGTCGCTGAAACTGCTTCTCTGTCTCTGGATGGTGCTATGTAGAGGATGTTCAGAGTTATCCATAATTGACCGTAGCCTACTCAGCGCTCTTCGCTCAGCTACCGATGTTAAACTCTCCAGTACTTTGCCCACGACAGAGCCCGCCTTCCTTATCAGCTTATTAAGACGTGAGGCGTCCCTCTTCTTAATGCTTCCTCCCCAACACGCCACCACAAAGAAGAGGGCGCTCTCCACAACTGACCTATAGAACATAGAATAAGAAAGCAGTCTCCCTTCTCCATAGCAGAGTGATCTCACAGCAATAAGAAAGCAGTCTCCCTTCTCCACAGCAGAGCGATCTCACAGCAATAAGAAAGCAGTCTCCCTTCTCCATAGCAGAGCGATCTCACAGCAATAAGAAAGCAGTCTCCCTTCTCCGTAGCAGAGCGATCTCACAGCAATAAGAAAGCAGTCTCCCTTCTCCATAGCAGAGCGATCTCACCTGCGATAAAAAGCCAATCTGCTCTCTCCGGAAGCAGAGTGATCTCACCAATGAGAAGAAAAGCAGGTAGCTGGCATTTCAATCTCTGTCATCACTTTAATTGGTGAACAATGGAAGCTTTAATCAGCAAAATGGAGTTGAATGTTGGCTCACAGACTTCTTGACACAAGGTTCCCACACACCGCCTCTGTCTCCCACGATCCCCTTGGAGTCTGCAGAGTGCCAAAATGCCCAAATGATCCCCAAAATTAGGGAGAGAGAGAACTTGTGGCTTGTCGAATGCGAAGTCTTTGGGGTAGCTGCAAGTCCGTGTTTTTGCTGTCGCCTGACTCACGCTTGCACTCGGTGGTCATGGTGCTGACGCTTGCTTTTTTTTTTGCCAGTGAGAGGAGGGGGGATTGCTGCTCACTGCCACTTAAGCGCGGGAGGGGGAGTGAGGGGGAGGACTTCGGGGTTCTCACGTTTAATTGTCATTCATGGATGTTTGCAAAGAAAAAGCATTTCAGGATGTATATTGTATACATTTCTCTGACATTAAATTGGACCTTTGAAGCTGCAAATCACGGGCTCCAACAATTCCAGAATAACATTCAAGATGAAAAACAAAAGTAAAAGATACAAAAGAAGTGAAACATATGGTTTCATGATCTATCCAGGAGATGTTGACTGAAGAAGTGTTGTATGCGGTGCCATCTTGACCGCCAACAAACAATGCAGTCCAAAGATATGCTGGAGTCAGTCTGTAAGTGTTGCCATGATTCCAGCACCAACATAGCATGCACATAACTTACTAACCGTAAACCATACTGTATGTCCTTGGAATGTGCATAGAAACCAGAGCAGCCAAAGGAAACCGACATGGTCACGGAGAATGTACAAACAGCAGTGGGAATGGAACCCTGACGGCTGGCGCTGTCGAGTTTTGCACTAACTGTTGCATTACTTAATTAGTTAATTAGTATGTAATTAGTTTTGCTACAACAAGTGTATGGGACATTGGAAAAAAGGTTGAATTTCCCCATGGGGATGAATAAAGTATCTATCTATCTATCTACTGCGCTGCCTTGCTGCACCAGAAATGTCTTTCTTTCCTGTTTTGGTATTGCTATTGATTTATTATTGTCACATGTACCAAAATACAGTGAAAACCCTTTGTGTGTATGTCATCCTGACAGATCATTGCACACCTATGTACATTGAGATAGCAAGAGGAAAACAGAATGCAGAATATAGCATTAAAATTACAAAGAAATTGCAGTGCAGGCAGACAAATAAGATGCAAGGACCATAACAAGATGGATGGGGAGATTAAGACATCATCTTTAAGCACATGAGAGGTATGTTCAAGAGTCAATTAGCAGTAAGAAAAGAGCTACCCTTGAGCCCAGTGGTATAGATTTTCAATCTTCTGTATCTTGTGCCCAGTGAGAGAGAGGAAAAGAGAGAATGGCCAAGGTGGGAAGGGCGTGGTCTTTGATTATGTCGCCGGCTTTCCTGAATTAGCAGAAAGTGTAAGCAGCGTCACTGAAAGGGGGAGGCCGGCTTTTGTGATAGACTGGGCTGAGTTCACAGTTCCCTGCAAATTCTTATGGCCTTAGGCAGAACAGTTGCCATTTCACGTTGTAATGTATATGGATAAACTTTCCCTCTCGAGATGGCGCTGGAGGCTGGTGGCTCTCAACAGATCAGACCTGCATAGCAGTTGCAATCTCAATGAGCTTTTCTGTTGTTTTTGTAACACTACACATTCTCATACAGCTAGCAAATCAAAGTTCAATGTAATTTTATTATCAAAGTACATATATGTCACCATATACTACTCTGAGATTCATAGTCTTCCAGACATTGACAGTAGAACAATGAAATACAATAGAATCAATGAAAAAGCAGACACAAAGACTAACAAACAACCAATGTGCAAAACAAATCAAACTGCAAATACAAAATAAAAAAATTAATAATAATAACCATCATCATCGGTTACTATAAATAGGACAATCCATAATAACTGTCAGGATATAATTATACAGGATAAACAAACAAGAACAACTTATTTAATAGATATAACCATTCCAAACATGCGTAACTTACAGAAATCAGTAAGTGAATAACACCAGAAATATGTTGAATTGAAAGTTGAATTTGAGAGACTTTGGAACTTTGAAGATATACATTGTCCCAGTAGTAATATCTACAACTGGTGTCATCCCAAAGGTGCTACACAATAGCATTAAACAATTAGGGCTACACAGTAATATCTGTATTACTTTCTAGAGAGCCACAGTACTAAACACCACCAGAATAGTCCAAACAATTGGCAAATCACCATGCTTGGCTGTGCCCGTATCTTAGATTTTGCCAGCTTGAACTGAGAAAGAATAAATAAATCAACTCATTCATTAATGGATAGATAGTAAATAAATAATCCTGAGAACATAATTTGTAAGGTCCGCGAAAGTGAGTCCATAGGTTGTGGAATCAGCTGAGTGCATGAATTCACTCGCCTCAACATCGAATGGTGAAGGAAAGACACCTGTGCCAATCTGAGAACAATTTCAACTAAAGTTAAGCATTTAGGTGTGCTTCTTTGTAAGCCAAGGAAGTTGTCAATATGAAAAAAGCTATCTTTCCCCATCAACTTCATATTGTTTTGCAAGAATAACAAAAAGGAGAAGAAAACCAGTTACTCACATGCATTGAATCCATACAGAGTTCTTTCATTAGCACTGTTGGTGAGAATTGGATGATTTCCCCAATATCTGTTTCTCAATAGATGGGCACAGTTGAAATTCACCCCACTTCCTCTCCATCCAAAGCAAATTTAATTTTCCATTGCAAAAGTCTACAGACAAAATAAATCAGAAATCTACAATAACATGCAAAAATAGACCTCCTTTGGAAAATCACATTTCAAGGAGGAGGAAATGAGTAAATTGTGACACAAAATTGTTAGCATGTAAGAGCTACAATCTTCAAATGAGTGAACAGGAATGAGGCATGGATGGCGGAAACTGACAAAAGCAGAAGTCTTTGTTCTTGCCACGTAGTTGCAGGAATGGAAGCTGCCATTTTCTGCAGCCACCATTTTGGGAATTGTTTGGAGACCCAGTTCTAACTCTGGGATAACTTAATCAGAACAACTGAAGATGGGCATAGTGACCGTTTTCAGATAAGAAATTCTTTATTATGAAAAATGCTGGCTCGCTGAAGGAACAGCCTGTTATCTGGTCATCCGAGGCCAGTGCTACGCTGACCTGGTTGAACTGGTCCATGTTGGAATGGATAACAGGAAAGATTCTAGCATGGATAAAGCAATGGCTGATTACCAGGAGTCAAAGAGTGGAAATAAATGAAACCTTTTCTGGTTGGGTGCGGGTGACTAGTGGTGTTCCACGGGGATCTGTGTTAGGACCGATTCTTTTTACATTATATGTCAAAGATTTTGATGTTGGATTTGATGGCTTTATTGCAAGATTTGCAGACAATATGAAAATAGGTGGAGTGGCAGGAAGTTTTGAGGAAGTAGAGAGGCTACAGAAGGACTTAGATATGGATAATGGGCAAAGAAGTGGCAGATGGAATACAGTGTTACAAAATGTATGGTAACGCTCTTTGGTAAGATAAATGAAAGGGTTGACTATTTTCTAAATATAGAGAAAAGACAAAAAACTAATGTGCAAAGGGACTTGGGAGTCCTTGTCCAGGATTCCCTAAAGGTTAATTTTCAAGTTAAATCTATGTTGAGGAAAGCAAATTCAATGTTACCATTCATTTCAAGGGGACTAGAATATAAAAGCAAGGATGTAATGTTGAGACTTTATAAAGCACTGGTGAGACCTCACTTGGAGTATTGTGAGCAGTTTTGGACACTTTGTCTGAGAAATAATGCACTAAAACTAGAGGGGTGCAAAGGAAGTTCATGAAAATGATTTCAGGATTAAACAGGATTATGACGAGTGTTTGATGGCTCTGGGCCTGTATTCACTGGAATTCAGAAAAATGAGGGTGACCTCATTTAAACCTATCGAATGGTGAAAGGTAAATCACAAACAAGAGAAAATCTGCAGATGCTGGAAATCTGAGCAACTCTCACAAAATGCTGGAGGAACTCAGCAGTCAGGCAGAAAAAAAGTACTGTTGACGTTTTGAGCCGAAACCATTCAGCAGGAGTGAAGAAAAACAGATGAGGGTATATTTACAAGGTGGGGAGAGGTAAGGGAGAAACACAAGGTGATAGATGAATCCAGGAGGGAGAGGGGTGAATTGAAGAGTTGGGAAGCTGATTGGTGAAAGATACAGGGCTGGAGAAGGGGGAGTCTGATAGGAGAGTTCAGGAAGCCATGGAAGAAAGAAAAAGGGGGTGGAGCACCAGATAGAGGAGAAGGGCAGGCAAGGAGATAAAGGGAGAGAAGAAAAGGGGATCGGGAATGGTGAGGGGGGCACTACCGAAAATTTGAGAAATCGATGTTCATGCCATCAGGTTGGAGACTACCCAGATGGAATATAAGACGTTGTTCCTCCAACCAGAATGCCACACTCGACGGAGGCCATAGACAGACATATTGGAATGGGAATGGGAAGTGGAATTAAAATGGGTGGCCACTGGGAGATCACACTTTTTTCTGGCTAACTTCCAGTCATGACCGCCTCCTTCACCATTTCCCATCCCCTTTTCCCTCTCTCACCTTGTCTCCTTGCCTGCCCATCACATATAACTGTATATCTTTGGACTGTGGGAGGAAGCCAGAACAGCTGGAGGAAACCATAGAGTCACAGGGAGAATGTACAATCTCCTTATAGACAGCTGCAGGAATCGAACCCTGATGTAGGATCACTGGCACTGTAAAGCTATTGCACTAACTGCTACATTACTGTGCCACCCTTGAGAAATAATTTATTACTCAAGTCTCTTTCATATCTTTCCCCAATCATCTTCTATCTGTACCCTCTTGTTTTGGACTCCCCTTCCTTGGGGCAAGACAATGACTCTCCAGTGTTATTTCTGGTAGCAGAAAAATTCCGTTACCGCAGATTTAAAGCAAGGCGCAGTGGTGGGATCGGAGGGAAATTTAAATTTCATAACAAGCTAGTGTGTTTAGAAATTGACTGACTCAAAACAGATTCACTTGTGACAGTCAAAGGGAAAATAAGTTTTTGGAGGTGAATACTTACAGGGCTGTGGGACAGGGCAGGATGTTGTTGTGGAACTAATTGGGTCGCTCTGTCAACAACGGCCTCCAACTGTAACGATGATTTCCTATCATTAGAACCATTTTATAGACGTGTGCTTGCTCTGCTGTCAACGGAATCAGCAGGATGTCAGAAGGTATGATACCACATTTGTCACTGGCTTAGGAGTCAAAGTTTGGAATATTCATCTGCAGACGCCAGTTCGGATCCTACCATGGCAGAATCTGAAGTGTCAGACTTTCACAATCACAAACACACTTCCGAGGAGGAAATGCACACTCCTTCTCCTGGCATAGGTGACTCACGTTCACAGGCTGGTACAGCATGGAAGCAGGCCATTCAGCCCAACTTGGTTTTGATGACTAAGACACCCCCGTAAAGCTAATCTCACTTGTTTTCATTTGGCCCATATGCCTCTAAACCTTTCTGATCAATTTACTTCACCAAATACCTTTAAAATGTTGCTATTGCACTTTCCCTGGCAGCTCATTCCACATACTGATGAATCCATCTGTTTAACTGTATTTTTCTTTGCAGTTTAACGATTAATTAACTGCTTGCATTTTATCTAATTACGTACATACACGTAATAGTTTAATATGATTCCAAATGCCCACAGTACATATATGCAGTTATTTAGTATGTCCCTTAGTGGTCATATTGGTATAATCTGTAAAATTCTAACTCCACTCCAAGTCCAGCTGCAAAAGGAAGAGAATTGGGCATGGGACTACCAACTTCATCCCATTAAAAACCCAGAGCTACAGAAAGGCCAACGGAAGCTCCAAAAGCCACAAAGGTCCCTGGGAGAGGAAGGACTTAGAAGATGGGCTACACTTGGGGCAACTCGAAAGACTGCCCCAGGACAGTGGATTCTGATGAGCTGCTGTCGGTTACCTATTCCCCAATTGGTGTGATGGGCTTAAGTAAAAAAGTAAGTTTGGAAATTTCTGTAAGTTTCTCTTGGTGCAGCGTTATTTGAATAAGAGCTTCTCATTGGTTGACTCTTGTCTATAAATTGGAAAGATATTTCCTTATCTATGTAGTATTGAACGAGATGTATTATGAGACAGTTCCATCTTAGTCTCTTAGTTCTGTTGTCTCTCTCTTCTATTTGTAGACCTCTATCACATTTGTTTCAATTTCTCTCTGTTCTATTAATGCTTAATAAAACAATTAGGAAGCAGAATATGTTACAAGGGGTAATTGAGAGCGGACCCAAGTGCAGGACACAGACACTGAGGTAGTATAAACAGAACTGTGTTTATTGAGAATTACTAGGAAGGCCAGGAATGAGGACACAATGTCAATGCTGGATAACAAACCAGTAAAACCTGGACTTGACTTGGACTCGGGACTTAGATCTCGACTCGGACTCGGGACTTGGATCTTGGCTCGGAACTCGGACTTGACTGGACTTGACTTGGAACACAGAGCCTGGACTTGGACTTGACTGGACTGGAACACAGACTTGGACAACGGAGAGAGAATACCCAACTCAGAGCAGCGACAAATGGCCAGACCCACTCAGCTGGAAAGGACTTGAACAACAAGGAGACAAAACCGCACAATGACAGTCCATACATATCTTTGCTCGGAGTGGCAGCAAACGGCCAGCACGTCTCAGCCGGCCACAGAAACGACAGAATTTGTACCTTACTCAGAGCAGCAGCAAACAGCTGGCAACTCAGCTGGACACGGAAACGACTGAATTCACTAAGCAGCCACAGGCACCGAAGCAACTTAGAGTCCACGATTCTCAGCGGCTCTGATGATGGTCCAGACTTCTCGGCAGCTCAGAGCCTGAATCCGCCAGCCTGGCTAAAGGTGACAATCTTCCAGTAACTGACTTCTGGTGACGAGCTTCTTGGTGTGGGGTTTCTGATGACGGTCCAGCAAAGGAATAGCCGAACCCCGAAATTATTTATGTTGCAGGCTCAAAATGAGGATCAGGTGCCTCAACCAAGGCACCCAACAGAACACGGGGAAAAAGAAATAACCGGAATGCGGAGTCCATGGACCAGACCGTGAACTGGAATGTGGTGTCCACGGACCAGACCATGATAGAAAGTTTTATGCCTCTTTCCTGACTTCTGAAAGAACCTTGAGTAGAAACATCGGAATCTAACAATTCCCAGTACCCTCTCTGTGAAGAAATCGCCGTTCCAGTCCTTTTTAAATAATTTCCCTCCCATCTACAGTTTGTCCTTTCGATTTTGTTGACCTTTCTCTAGGAAAAAGTTCGTGTGTACTCATGCTATCTATCCATTTACCTAAAATCTAAGATTTATACGCCTCTTTAAAGCCACCCTTCAGTCTCCTGTGGTCCATGGAATAATGTTCTAGTCTGCTCAACCTTTCCCTGTAAGTCAGGCTCTTGTGATCTGGCAACATTTTTGCGAACCTTCTTGCACTCCTTCCAGTTTGGTGACATCATTCTTATAACAGTGAGCAAAACTGTACACAATACTCCAAGTGCAACCTCATTGATGCCATGTACAACCTGAACATAATAGAGTCCTACAGTGCTATCCACAGTAGGTCCTTCAGCCCATCTAGTCCATGCTGAACTATCATTCAACCTAGTCCCATCAACCCACACCTGGACCATAGCCCTCCATACCTCTCCTACCCATGTACTTATCCAAACTTCTCTTGAAAGTCGCAATTGAGCCCGTATCCACTACTTCTGCAGGCAGCTCGCATCACTTTCTGAGTGAAGAAGTTCACCCTCAGGTTCCCCCAGTAAATACCACATCTCTCACCCTTAACCAATGACCTCTTGTTCCAGTTTCAATGTCTCAGCTCCTATACTGATGAAGGCCAGCATGCCAAATGCCTCCCTCACTACCCTCCAGTCCCACCAACTCCTTGAACTTATAAAAAAAAATCAGGCTTGTCAGTGTAATCCATGTATCATCACTGAATAAAGAATATCTGGAGCACAAGGGATAATGCAAATGAGCTATTAAACAAGGACTCTTATTAATTGACACATACTGGCTGACAATTTAACCTACATGCACATTCATGGACTTGGTCGAGGTTGGCTAAATGCGCCACTCACTGGTAGGAGCCCATCCAGAGAGCTGATTCAGATCCTCGTTGAGTCTGTTAATTATTATGCTAATATCAGAGGCAGAACACAGAATAACAGTATCACTTACAGAAAATTCATAGCTACTGCATTTAAAAGATACTTAAGGTAAATCATGGGTGAAGTAGAAACCAACAAGGCAGTAATCGTCATCAAACCAGTCAGAGCTCTCCTCTCATGCATCCAAAATCCGTCTCTGCTTAACATCAGATCAACTTTGAACATAGAAAAGCTCGGAATCATAATCAGGTTTTATATCACTGGCATATGCCGTGAGATTTGTTGTTTATTGATAGACGGACAGACAGATAGATAGGGTGGCATGGTAACGTAGTGGTTAGCACAACACTTTACATTACCAGTGGCCCAAGTTCAATTCTCACTGCTCTCTGTACGTTCTCCCCAAGATCGTGTGGGTTCCGTCCAGGTGCTCTGATTTCCTCCCACAGTCCCAAGGTGTACTGGTCAGTGGGTAAATTGGTAATTGTGAGGTTGTGGTACATATTGGTCCTAACGACATAGGGAGAAAAGGGAAGAGGTCCTGAAAACAGAATACAGGAAGTTAGGAAGGAAGTTGAGAAACAGGATCTCAAGGGTAGTAGTCTTGGGATTACTGCCTGTGCCATGTGACAGTGAGTATAGGAATAGAATGAGGTGGCAGATAACGGTGTGTGGCTGAAGAATTGGAGCAGGGGAGAGAGATTCAGATTTCTGGATCATTGGGACCTCTTCTGGGGCAAGTGTGACTTGTACAAAAGGGGGCAGGTCGGACTTAAATCCGAGAGGGACCAAAATATCAGTGTTCACAGGTTTGCTAGAGCTGTTGGGAGTGGTTTAAACTAATATGGTAGGGTCCCATCCCCCTGCCATATTACTGAAAAGATAGTTAGTGAGCGACAGTTCTGGCTATGATTCACACTCTCTAACTTCATAATTTACTAATCAACCAGGCAGCTCTATTTACAGTGGGATAACTACTGCAACTATCCTTCTAGCAAAGGTTGTCCCACCATGCTCTTCAGGAGAGAGTTCCAGGATTTACACCCGTGACAATGAAGGTGAAAATCAACAAATTGCAGATGCTGAAAATCTGAAACAAAAACAGGAAAAGTAAAGATTACAGATTAGCTCGCTAACCTTAAATGCAGGTGGAAGCCCGAGCACCCGGAGGAAACCCACACAGTTAATAGAGCTTATGCATTCTCCTGAAAGTAAATGGTTATTAAATTAATTGGGGAAGATATATAGAGAGTTGTGAATAAACAAAAGTTGTGAATGCTCGTCAGAGATGTTGCTGAAATCAAAACCAAAAGGGAAGTAGTAGAAATGCTAGGGCTGCGGAGAGAAAACAATTGATCTATTGACAAGTGTAAGGTTTCCAACTCTGAATGGTGTGAGATTTGAAGAGGAAGGTACTTTGATTCTCTTCTTTTTCCAAAGTACCTCTGTTTATTTCTCACTGTTCAGTTCCGTATATAGTCCAATTTCATTTAAAAATTTGCAACCGTTTGCAGTCAAGTTCAGGTCTTGGTGTAAGTTCTTCTGCTTTCTGAGCCCTATTATAGTTTTGTCCTGTGTTCTTCTCAATCCATTCATGAATCATAGGGAACAAATTACAGTGCTGGTGATCCAGGTTGAATTTTGTTGCTGTTTATAAGGCACTTGTATGTTCTCCCGGTGACCACCTGGGTTTTCTCTGAGTGCTCTGGATTTCTCCCACATTGCAAATTTTTTATGGGTTAGTAGGTTAATTTGTCGTATGGACAATTGGGTGGAACAGTCACATTGGGCCAGAAAGCTCTGTGACCGTGCGGAATCTCTAAATAACAAGAAAATATAATTTCAGGAGACTTAGAACTGAGGGGTCTGAGTAGGAGCAACGAGTGAACAGGATAACTTACAGATCAACCTTGATAACTGAGATTTATAGAGCAACCAGTTTTCTAGAGAGTTATAAATCTCATTCAAATGACTGATTAAAGATATTGGAAACACTAGCTAAAATAGTTCGATAATGCATAGGATTTTACCAGTTTAATTTAGTTCAAGTTTAATTATCATTCAACCATACATGGTAGCCATGAATACAGCCAAAACAAAACAATGTTCCTCCAGTGCCAAGGAGTAAAACATAATACCAATAATCATACACAGCACAAGACACATATAGCACATATAAGATAGCGGTAAACATACAGACACACAAAAAATATATATAGCCCTTGCCTATGAATAACATGTCCTGTGAAATGATAGTTCAATATATATAAATATACAGTATATGTCTAAGACTTGTGCACAGAGCTGTATGCATGCACACTCACACTCAATCCAGCTCATCTTCCACTGAGCAAACACTGGAGAGCAGCACCAACATCAGATTCAGGATTTGATTCGTTGGTATCAAACGTGTTCTGATTGGGAGATTTTTGGATCATAGTGAATACTCTGGTATCCAAACACTCTTCTAGTAAGTTGGTGGTGTGCTTAGATGCAGCGACCACTCTGGTTCCAACCAAAAGCCTGAAAGCATGTACTACCAGGCTCTCAGACAGCTTCTGTCCCTCTTATACAATAATATGGACTCTATCTCATAATCTACCTCTTTAAGAAATTGTACTTTATTATTTACCTGTGCTGCACTTTCTCAGAAGCTTTTACACATTATTCTGCATTGCTATTGTTTTAAGTTGTTGTAGTTCAATGCCAGTGTCATGACTTGATCTGTGTGAACAGCTTTTCACTGTATCTTGGTAGATGTGACAATAATAAACCAATAAATAAATAAACGCAGCATGTCAGGTAGCATCTGCGGAGGGAAATGGATAGTTGATATTTCAGGTTGATATCCTCCATCTCAGCTGGTCACATGAAGGGTCGCAACTTGAGATGTTGACAGTCCATTTCTGCCATAGTTTGGTCCATTGATCCAACAGTTTGTTTCTTGTCTTTCCCAAACCAAAGTTAATGACTGCTTCACCTGGAAAGTGTTGAACAATCCTAGACTATAGGATGCATTTTCCCCAGGGTGGGAATTACTAAAAAGTGAGGGCATACTTTTAACATGATTGCCAGAAAGGACAGGATAGTTATTTTTACACAGAATGTGGTGGGTGTGTGGAACATACTGCTAGGGCTGGTGGTAGAGGCAGATACATTAGGAACATTAAAGAGACTCTTAGACAGACACATGGATGAAAGAAAAATGGAAGGCTAAGTGGGAGGAAAGTGTTAGATTCATCTTGGAGAACGTTAAAAGGCCAGCACAACATTGCAGGCTGAAAGACCACACTGTGCTGTCTGTTCTATGTTTAGTAGGAAGGAAGGAGTGAAATACACACTGCCAGGAGAAGGGAAAACGTAGTTAGTAGCTTTGAAGAATCAACCAGAGCTTCCATAATGAAGATAGGCCAAGGAAACTCGAATATGTTTTCACTTGTGGTATCACATTGGAAATGGGAGATGTTCCATTAAATGAAGAGTTTGTTGGAGCATTGAGCCATTTAATTGGAATAGATCTGAGGGAGCATCAGACGGTTTCCAAAGACAAGATGAGCTCAGAGAGTGAAAGCAAGTGAGAAACATAAGAAAGCAGAGCAGGAGCAAGCCACAGAAACCAACTCTGATAATCATTTCTAGGAGGTGCTTTGGAGGTACAGCTGGTGATCGTGTTTCCTGCATCTGCTCCCACTGCCTTTAAATATGTTAAAAGTCATGAATTCAGCAGATAATGTTTGAACAGTACATGATGCAAAAGTGTTTTTTCCCTCCACCTTACTTCTCCTTAATCTACCAATCATCATCATCGTGTGCCATGGTGTATGGCGTAAGTGATCATGGTCCCATGATCTTGATTGCTCCGGGCAAATTTTTCTACAGAAGTTGTTTTGCCATTGCCTTCTCCTGGGCAGTGTCTTTACAGGATGGGTGACCCCAGCCATTATGAATACTCTTCAGAGATTGTCTGGCATCAGTGGTTGCATAACCTGGACGTAATCTGCACCAGCTGCTCATACAACCATCCACCACCTGCTCCCGTGGGTTCACATGACCCTGATCGGGGATCACGGGTGCTCAGCAGGTGCTACACCTTCCCCAAGGGTGACCTGTAGGCTAGTAGAGGAAAGAAACATCTTGCATCTCCTTTGGTAGAGATCTATCTCCCCCTACCCTGGCTACCCAATATACAATCCACCAATTTACACTTCTATCCCCATCTCTCTCAATTACCTATGTATACACTAATATCTTCAAGACTACATTATTTGTTAATCTGTTTCCTGACTGTTAGCACGAGTTCAAGGAATCAAAATACAAATGGTGATTGATGACAAAGACAGTTTTCTGCTAAATAAAGCAATTGTTTCCGAATTAGTAAAATCTATGAAGCACCTCATTCTCTGAAGAGTGAAAAATTCCATTCCAAGTGGCTATCTAGGTAAATGAGATTCCCCAGATGAGTTAAAGATCTCTTATCAAATGGAAATGTGCACATATTCAATAGATTAACTGAATCACTGCCTGAAAAAAGTCAATGATATGCCACTGAACATGCCAGACTTAAGGTCTGAATAGTCAGTAATGTTGGAATATCTCCCATTTCCAATGTGATACCACAGGTGAAAGTATATTTGAGTTTCCTTGGCCTATCTTTATTATGGAAGCTCTGATTGATTCTTCAAAACTACTTTTTCTCTTCTCCTGGCAGTGTGTATTTCAATCCTTCCTCCCTACTAATGGCCTGTTGGTAACATTATGAGTTACACTCACAAGAAAGCAGCATCTATCATCAAGAACATCCACCATTCAGGTCATGCTCTCATCTCGCTGCTGCCTTCAAGAAGGAGATACAAGACCCTGAAGTCCCACACCACCAGGTTCAGGAACAGTTATTACCCTTCAACCATTAGCTTCATGAACCAGCTTAGATAATTTCACTCATCTCAACATTGAATTGATTCCACAACCTACAAACTCACCTTCAAGGAAACTACACTTCTTGTTCTCAGTAATTTTTATTTATTTGTCTGCTTATTTATAACTTCTTTAGAGATACAGTACGAAACAGGTCCTTCCGGCCCAGTGACTCTCACTGTCCAGCAAACCAACTATTGAACCAGACTCTGATCACAGGATAATTTCCAATGACCAATTAACCTACTAACTGGCGTATCTTTAGACTGTGGGAGGAAACCAGAGCACCTGAAGGAAACCGATAAGGTCAGAGTGAAAGCATACAGACTCCTTACAGAGGACATCGGAACTGAACTCCGAACCCTAACGCTCTGAGCTGTAATAGTGTCACTCTAACCACTATGCTACCATGGCATTCTATAGGATACATCTATTATTATTGTATTTGCACAGTTTGTTTTCTTTTGCACATTGGCTTCTGTCAGTCCTTGTGTCTAGTTTGTCATTGATTCCATTGTATTTCTTTGTTCTACTGTGAATGCCTGCAAGAAAATGAATCTCAGGGTAATATATGGTGACACATACATACTTTGAACATTGAGTTCTTTTACATATTGATGCCATCAGGACACTATCAGTATAAGTTTAAGTGACAATATTGGTGAATGTAAGCTCCATCTATCAAACTGTGCCAACTTAAAATAGCTGGCACGAAATTGGAAGTATCACTAGGAAAGGTTATGGGGATGTTTGGCTCAGGAAATATAAGTTGTTTTATTAAATAGTTCTTGATATTGGGGCAAAGGAGTATGTTGGAGCATCATGAAACAAACAGCTGAATGATACAGCCTTCTGTGAAGTAACTGATTGAAAATTGTTTTATGTAAAACAAAAAGTGAGTATCTAATTGGAAGCATAACCCATTATTATGTTCCTTATATAGAAATAAGATTGAAAAAGCACAGAGAAAATTTATAAGGATCTTGCTGGGACTTAAGGATCTAATTTATTGGGAAAAATTTAATAGGTTAGGATTTTTTCTCCCTTGGAGCATAGGAGAATGAAGGGACATTTGGTAGAAGTATAGAAAATTATGAGGGGTGTAGATAAGGTAAATACAAGCAGCCTTTTCCACTGACATTGGGTAAGACCAGAACTAAAGATCATGCATTAAGGGTGAAAGGTAAAATATTTAAGGGAAACGTGACAGGGAACTTCTTCACCTAGAGAGTGGTGAGAGTGTGGAACAAGCTGCCAGTGGACGTGACAAATGTGGGTTTGATTTCAATATTTAAGAGAATTTGGGATAACTGCATGGGAGAAAGGGCTATGGCCCAGGTTCAGTTCAATGGCCAGAAGCAGAATAATAGTTCAGCATGGACTAGATGGGCTGTAGAGCTCTATGGTTCTAAGACTGTATAAAAAAAGCAGATCACAATGATAGAATAACAGAGTCATAGAATTCTACAACCCAACTCATCCATGCCAACCTACTTGCCTACTTGAGCTAGTCTTGATTGTTCATATTTGGCCCACATCCCTCTGAACCTTTCTTATCCATGTATCTGTCTAAATTTATCTTAAAAGTTGTAATTGTACCCACATCTAACCTCTTCCCATGGCAGCACGGTCCATGTAGCCACCATCCTCTGGGTGAAAAATTTTCCCTTAGGGTTCTTTTAAAATTTTCTCCTTTCACCTTAAATTTATTCCTTCCAGAGTTAGATTCTCCGACCCAGGGAAAAAGAAGTCACCTTATCTAGTTTATGATTTTATATACCACTAAAATATCACCTCTCAGCCTCCTACGATCTAGGGGGATAAAAACCCAGCTTTATTTATCACATGTACATTGAAACGTACAGTGAAAGGCATCATTTACATCAAATCAAATCAGCGAGGATTGGCCTCAGCCCAAGATGTTGACTATTTACTCTTTTCCATAGCTGCTGCCTGGCCAACCGAGTTCCTCCAGCACTGTGCGTGTGTTGCTTTGGATTTCCAGCATCTGCTGATTTTCTCATTTGTGATTGCCTTTCATCATTCGATAGATTTCAATGAGGTCACCCCTCATTCTTCTGCTTGTGATAGCATGCCCACAACTTACTACCCTGACTTAGAGTACCAGAGATTCTGCAGATGCTGAACTGAGACCAAGTCTGAGGCTAAAGATGTGGGCCTGCTCCAGGCTTCATGTTTAGAACCATAGAACACTACAGCACAGTACAGGCCCTTCAGTCCTCCATGTTGTGCTTACCCATATAATCCTTTAAAAAGTACTAAACCCACACTACCCCATAACCCTCCATTTTCTTTCATCCATGTGCCTGTCCAAGAGGTTCTTAAATATCCCTAATGTTTTAGCCTCCACCACCATCCCTGGCAAGTCATTCCAGGCACTCACAACCCTTTGTGTAAAAAAAACTTCCCCTGATGTCTCCCCTAAATTTCCTTCCCTTAATTTTGTACATATGTCCTCATGGACTCATTTTCATTCTGAATGTTTTTTGCTTGCTTTTATTGTTTGCATGATTTGTTTTTTTTTTCCTCTCTCTGTCTGGGCATTGGGTGTCGGTTGGTCTATGTAAAATGGGTTCTTCTCAGTTTTCTTGGTTTGTGGCTGCTTGTAAGGAAACAAATCACAATGTTGCATAATGCATATATACTTTGACAATAAATGTAATTTGAACTTTGGAAATCCAGAGCAACACACAAACACCCAGAGTATGTGTTTGGAATACTGGGAAGAATGTGTGTTTGGTATTGGGGTTGAGAGGGAAATCGATCAGCCATAATGAAATGGTGGAGCAGACTCGATGGGCCAAATGACCTAATTCTGCTCCAATATCTTAGTGTTATGCTCTAAGCCAAAGCACCCGGAGGAATATCATTCAGTCACAGGGAGAAGATAGAAACACCTCACAGTCAATGGTGGGAATCAAAACTTGAATGATAATCATCGTGCTGTAAAGTGATTACAATAACTCTTATGCTAGCATGCCCACCCCCGCCTATCCAGTTTCACCTTACACTCAAGAGTTCCGGTGGCAGTAACATCCTTGTGAATCTTTCCTGCATCTTTTCTAGCTGAATGACATCCTTCCTATAGCTTACCAACCTGGCCTATACACAATGATTTGTTGGGCACACATCAAAGAATGAGTAAGTGAAGAAACAATCAGATACAGTGAGAATAAGTAAATTCAGGGCTCCTGCTTTACTAGGCATGGATTTGTGATTAGTTGGGTAACAAACGACAGGATGAGAATGACTGTGGTTAAGTTCCCAGATTAGTTTCTAGAGATCTAAAGCAATGATCCAAAAATACATTCAGCGGCCACTTTATTAAGTACACTTGCTTGTCAGTGCAAAAATCTAATCAGCCATTCATGTGGCAGCAACTCAATTCATAAAGGCATGCAGACATGATCAAGCGGTCCAGTTGTTCAGGCTAAATATTAAAATGGGGAAAAGATGTGATCCAAGTGATTTTGACGGTGGTATGATTGTTGGTACCAGGTGGGGTGGTTTGAGTATCTCAAAACCTGCCCCTTGGATTTTCATGCACAACAGTCTCTAGAGTTTACAGAGAATGCTGTGAGATGCAAAAGGTATCAAGTGAGTGGCAGCTCTGATGGGTGAAAACACCTTGTTAATGACAGAAGTCAGAGGAGAGTGAGCAGACAGGTTTAATCTGACTGGAAGGTGACAGTAACTCAAATAACCATGCATTACAACAGTGGTGTGCAGAAGAGCATCTCTGAACACACAGTCCATCGAACCTTGAAGTAGATGGGCTACGACAGCAGAAGACCGTGAATAAACACTTAGCTGTCACTTTATTAGGTATTTAATAAAGTCGCCACTGTGTGCATGTCTGCTATGGCACCTAATATCAAGTAACTAACCTGGAATCAAAATGTTACTGTGAGTGATGGTGACAATTCTTAAAACTCCACCCAGTTTACGAATGACTTTCAGGGAGGGAATTCTGTTATCCATTCCTGGTCCTGACCTGTGTGTGATTTGAGATCCGTGAATCAGGTGAACTCTTTTGTGTCTCCACAAGTTAGCAATGGATGGTAAATGAAGACTTTGTCAATCACATCCTTTTGTGACTGTGAACTGAGTCACTGTAAACACTGAAGCTTGTAGACAGAAAAAGTCTTTATAGATCATGAAAAGCCATCATGATGGTTCTCCTGGACCATCATCTCAGATTCAGAATACATTGAGTTTTAATACTCTTAAGAACAAAGATAAATAGAGGCAAATTAATACATATTCAGTAAGTGGAGTGACATTGTTTACTTCAGTATTTTGTGTTTGACAAATTGCTCCTTTGAATTACACATTTACAATGGGAACAGACTATAACTGACAAGACACCTCTGAATGTTCAAATACCTTTGCTGGTTCAAAGTCATTCATATGAATCGTCTAAAAGCTTTGCAAGGCAGAGAACCCAGACATGCAAAACTACTGTTGTGAAAGCTCTTTCCCCGAGTACACGAACATCCCGAACATATTATGTGCCTGAATATGTTTAGCATACAAAATGCTGGAGGAGCTCAGCAGGTCAGGTAGCATCTACAGAGGTGCCAAACAGTTGATGTTGTGAGCAGGTCCTTTCTTCAGGACTGAATAGGAAGAGGAAAGGACCCAGAATGCAAAGGGGAGGTGAGAGGAAGAGACTCAAGCTGGCAAGTGACAGGTGAAGATAGGTTAGGGGGAGGATAGGTGGATGTGGGAGTGGAGGGGGGAGCAGAGGAAAGATGTAGCGTCCATAAAATTTTCTGTGTTGCTCTGGATTTCCAGCACCTGCAGAACCTCTTATGTTTGTGACCATGTACCATGTACTGAGTAACAACATAAGACTGGAAGCTTTCTTAAATCAGAATCAGAATCAGAATTTAATCGCCAAGTACCTATGCACATACAAGGAATTTACTTCCGGCAGATGTTGTCTCTCTGCTCATAACAATAATAATGATAAATATAAATGAAAATATAAATTGTACATACAGGTAGTGCAATCCAAGTAATAGTTAGTTGACAGTTAACCGGCAGTTAACTGTTCAGCAAAGTGACCGCAGTAGGGAAAAAACTTCTCCAGTGCCTATTAGTCTTAGTCTGGAGGGATCTGAAGCGCCTACCAGACGGAAGCAGATCAAACAGTCCGTGCGCAGGATGGGAGGAGTCCTTTATGATGTTCCCCGCCCTCTTCTTCGACCTGGAAGAGTACAGGTCCACAATAGAGGGCAGGGAGGCTCCAATAATGCGCTCGGCAGTCCTCACTGTGCGCTGTAGTCTGGTTCTATCCTGCTTGGTGGCAGCTCCAAACCACACAATGATGGAGGTGCACAGGACAGACTCAATGACTGCAGTGTAGAATTGCAGCAGCAATTCCTGAGGCAGACTGTATTTCCTCAAGAGCCGCAGGAAATACATCCGCTGCTGGGCCTTCTTCAGGATGGAGCTGATGTTCTGCTCCCACTTCAGATCCTGAGAGATGGTGGTTTCCAGGAACCTGAAGTTCTCCACGGTGGACACAGGGCTGCTGAGGACTGTGAGGGGAGACATAGCGGGGGGATGTCTCCTGAAATCCACTATCATCTCCTTTGTCTTGAGCGTGTTCAGCTCCAGATTGTTCCGACTGCACCAGAGTGCCAGTTGGTCTACCTGCTGTCGATATGCAGACTCATCACTATTCTGGATGAGTCCGATGACGGTAGTGTCGTCTGCAAACTTCAAAAGCTTCACATAGGGGTTGGAGGAGGTGCAGTCATTGGTGTAGAGGTAGAACAGCAGTGGAGAGAGGATACACCCCTGGGGGGCGCCGGTGTTGGTGATTCGAATATCCGAGGTGACCTGTCCCATCCTTACCTGCTGACTTCTGTTGGTCAGGAAGCTGTAAATCCAATCGCAGAGGTCAGGTGGCACAGTAAGGTGAGACAATTTGGAGCAGAGGGTATGAGGGACGATGGTGTTAAACGCCGAACTGAAATCCACAAACAGCATCCGAGCATAGGTCCCAGGACGATTCAGATGTTGTAGGATATAGTGCAGTCCCAGGTTGACTGCATCGTCTACTGACCTATTTGCCTGGTAGGCAAACTGCAGGGGATCCAGCAGGCTGCTGGTGAGGGTCTTCAGGTGGTTCAACACCAAGCGTGCAAAGGATTTCATGACTACAGATGTCAGTGCGACAGGTCTGTAGTTGTTCAGTCCTGTGATGGTGGGTTTCTTGGGGACCGGGATGATGGTAGAGCGCTTGAAGCAAGTCGGAACCTCACTCAGCTCCAGAGATCTGTTAAAGAGCTGAGTGAAGATGGGAGCCAGCTGATCAGCACAGACTCGTAGACAGGAGGGGGAGACCCCATCTGGGCCTGGAGATTTTCGGGTCTTAAGTCGCTGGAACAGTTGACATACTTTTCCTTCGCTGATTCTAAGCTGTGATCCAGGGGGGCTGGGCAGAGATGGTGGGGAGGTGATTGCAGTGATTGGGGGATGAGTGCCAGTGAGTGATGGTCGAGGGAAGGCAGGAAGAGAGACAATGATGCAAAATAACTTAGCTGAACATGTCTGATACCTGGCTTGATGTTGACTAATTAACCCAACCCCAATGGTTTATGTTTGGCTGATGCATTTAGTGGCCATGCGAGTTTGTAGTCTACATCAGTTGAGTAGTCTGTGCTCACTCAACAGCATTGCCTGCAAACAAAGCTGTCCTTTCAATTTCAAGCTGATTACTGCTCTCATTTTACATTAGATCAGGCTTCTTCATGAAGGTTGGTTCCCATTTGAATCAATGGAAACCAACACAACACAAATACACTCAGTGTCCACTTTATTATGTATAGGACAGGGGTCACCAACCTTCTTTGCACCGCGGACCAGTTTGATATTGACAATACTCTTGCAGACTGGCCAACCGGTAGGGGGGAAGGGTGTGTTAATCACAACCGGAATATAGGTGATAAGTCAACTATGAGTCACTTATAAGTGGCTAATACATTCAATTTTGTTTCTAAACGGGTTTATCTAACAAATTTAATATTAAACACACAGCGCATATTTTCCTCGTATGAATATAGTAATAAGTCAATTATAACTCACTTACAAGTCAATAGCATCATACCATTTTAAGTAACGTTTGGATATTAAATGCACAGCACATATTTTCCTCGTATGAACATATAAAATCATTGCACCAGTGAGAGGACAAGATAAGGGCCAGAGGTCCCCGTACCGGGGCCACAGCAGTTGCGGTCTGGAGAGAGCAGCTGACAAAAGTTTGGCCCCAGGAATGACTTTCAGTGGATCGCGGCGAGGTAGCTGCTCTGCTACTTACGAAACCCTGAGCCCAAATTAGGTCATCTGCGAATATTTTAGCACCGGGTTCCCCACAAACTTTCAGTGTGCTAAACAGGTTTAGAGGCGGCGCCCATCTGTCCGCGCTCCAGGCCAGTAGCAATGACTAATGCAGGGTATCACCGCATTTCGGCAACTGATGACCTCACATGGGTAATGACTTCACGTGTGTAATAACCTCGCGTGTTCAAATTCAACAGTAGGCGTGACAGGGAATGAGGAAAGCTGCAGCTGACTCATATAATTTCATATCGCCAAATCATATCATTTCATCACAGCACGGTAACACATGCTTTGCGGCCTGGTGGTTGGGGACCACTAGTATAGGAGGCACCTGATAAAGTGGCCACTGAATGTATGCTCATGGTCTTCTGCTGCAGTAGCCCACCCACTTCAAGAATCAACCAGCTGTGCATTCAAAATTGCTCTTTTGCATTCCACCATTATAATGCATAGACATTTGAGTTACTGTCACCTTCCTGTCTGCTTGAACCAGTCTGGTCATTCACCTCTGACCTCTCTCATTAACAATGTGTTTGCCCACAGTACTGCCATTCACTGGATGGTTTTTATATGTTTTTGCACCGTTCTTTTGAATCTCTAGAGGCTGACGTGCATGAAAATCCCAGGCTATCAGCAGTTTCTGAGATACTCAAACCACCCCGTATGGCACCAATAGTCATTCCACAGTCGGTCATTTTTCCCCATTCTGATGTTTGTTCTGAACAACAACCGAACCTCTTCACCATGTCTATATGCTGTTATGCATTGAGCTGCTGTCACATGATTGGCTGATTAGATATTTGCATTAACAAAAGAGGTTATAATATTAAAATTAAAATATCTTCTCAAGAAACTTCTCCCAATAAGTGATATCCCATGGAAGAGACAGAGTAGGACTTTATTCCTGAGACTGAAGATCTATGGGTACGCTGAGAGGTGTACAAAATCAAGAAGCATATAGACTGTGCGAATATGCACAGTTGTTTTCTTGTGGAAGAGGAACTAAAAACTTAGGGACAGAGATATAAAATGAGAGGCAAGAGATAATTAAAAGGGACCCAAGCATCAACTTCTTCACACAATGATCTGCCAGAGTAGCTAAGGCACGTATAATATCAGCATTTAAAGTACATTTCATAAAGTTCATGAACAGGAGACATTGAGAAGGATAATGGGCAAATGTGGGTAAATAGGACTAAGGTGGTGAGCACTATGGTCACCATGGAGGAGTTCAGCTGAAAGGCCTGTTCCTGTGCTATGTGATTCTAAGTATGGTAGAAAAGGGGATTTGAGTCTGACCCATTGCTACTAATTGTTACTTTGTTACGTAGGAGCAAAAATGATAACGGAGCAGCAGGATTAAACATTTTTACTGAGTCATGTTAGGAATTGCTGACACCGAGTAACTTACACGGTGGGAGCTATGAACCAGGCGTGCCGAGACAAGAACACGTGCACTTGAAAGCCCTCATGAAAAGAGAGAGCCGTCTATACATAGGAGGAGCAATCAATTCACAATGTGATAGCCTGACCACATGCACACTTGCCATGTCCTCACCATCTATCCAATACAGTTCTCTATTGGTCAGGGCTTCAATAAATGATGGAGAATTTTCTCGAAGTACAAGTACTTCTGGCAGGTATATTAGTGGTGGGCAAAGAACAGGTGATTCATCTGCCCCCTTGCTATGTAGAATAATATTTCAACCCCCCCCCCCCCACACCTGGTCCTTACAATCCCCTCAGGGATGTAAAATGAAGATGAGTCTAATTCCAACTGTTGGACTAGACTGTATAATGGTTATTAACAATCAATTGCCTGTTTGTATTTCATATGACTACCTGTATACATGTAACTGTTTAGTATACAGCCTAGTAGTCATAGTATGCAATTGTTCAGTGTGTCACCTAGTGGTTACAATTGTCTGCATGATTCTGAAAGCTTCTCTTGATATTACAGTATTTGAATAGGAGCTATTGGATTGGTTAACCTTTATCTACAAATCCAAATGGTATGTGTCTTATCTATGGTTTAAAAAGAGCTGAACACATAAGCTCACCATATTTCTTCTGTTTCACCCTTATTTTATCTACTACTTATTTCCCTTACCCTACTAGACTCCTGTTATTGTCTGTTTTGAATTCTCTTTGTTCTATTAGCATTAAATGATTGCAAAGCAACAAGTTTTGTGCCTCTTTGACTTCCAAAAGCATTAGAATACAATAAAACAAAGAAGAATATGGTTTTGACACCATTGTCTTTCCCCATCTCACCACACCCCACCCAACCGTGCAATGGGTGAGTGAAGCCACCAGCAGATATTACATGAGCCATGCATACAAAATAAAGAAAGTTACTTTGTCTCCCCAAACAGATCCTGTATTCCCAGTTGAAGGAAGATCATCAAGCCCCTGATGGGCAAAGGAACTTCAATGATAACATCAAAACTATCCTGAAGAAATTTAACATGACTTCTAAAATCCAGGAAGACATTGCAGTCAATAGATACACCTGGGGGGTATCTTTTCAAAGGGAGTGGCACTACTTGAGAATGACCTCCACTGTATCAACTTTTTAAACTTATTCTAAGGTCAATCTAACACTTCCCTCCTACATAGCCTTCCATTTTCCTATCATGTACATATCTAAGATCCCTAACGTATCTGCCACGAGCACTGCCCTGGCAGTGCATTCCATAAACCCACTGCTCTCCATGTTAAAAACTTACCTCAGACATTCCCCTGTACTTCCCTCCAATCACCTTAAAATTATGTTCCTTCATATACGCCATTTCCAACCTGGGAAAAAAAAATCTCTAGCTATCCATTAGATCAATAGGTCATCATCTTGTACAGCCCTATCAAGTCACCTCATGCTCTCTAATCCAGACAGCACCCTGGTAATCTCCTTTGGACCCTCTCTAAAGCTTCCATAACCTTCATATAATGAGGTGCCCAGAACGGAGCACAAAATTCTAAGCGTGTTTTAACCAGGGTTTTATAGAGGTACATCATTGCCTCAAGGCATACTGCAGAATGAGACTTAAACCCATGTCTTCCCAATGTACAGGTGATAGTGTTTTCAATGAGCAAGGTAGATTGCTCTTAGAAACCTAGAAGAAGCAATTGTTTATTTAAAACAAAGTTTGAAGTAAATTTATTATCAAAGTTTGTATACATCTCCATATGCAACCTTGAGATTCATTTTCTTGCGGGCATTCACAGTGAATATAGTAAAAGAAGAAATAATACCAAGCAAAATAATAAAAATAAGTAAGAAATAAATATCGAGAACTGAGATGAAGAGTCCTTGAAAATGAGTCCACAGGTTGTGGGAACAGTTTAGTGTTAGGATGAGTGAAGCTGAGTGAAGTTATCCCCTCTGGTTCAAGAGGCTGTTGGTTAAAGGGGAATAACTGTCCCTTAACCTGTTGGTGTGGGTCCTGGGACCCCTGTACCTTCTTAATGATGGTAGCAATGAGAAGAGAGCATGGCCTGGATGGCGAGGATCTCTGATGTTGGATGCTGCTTTCCTGCAATGGCGATGTGTTCAGTGGTGAGGAGGGCTTTACCAATGATGGACTGGGCCATATCCACTACCAAGAATAAACTTAGCACAGAAAATTATTTAAAAATTTAATGCCTAGTCCTAAGGAGGAAGAATCGCATAACACAAGAAGCACTGCACTGGATTTAAATGAGTTGTCACCTTTGATCAGCTTTGTTTTAGGGCTATTCTAACCTTGGGTGCCCAACATTGCTGTGTGTTTAAAAATTTCTTAGGACTCAAGTAACAGAAAACTGGAGGACTTCATAGGAGGGAAGGAAATAATTAGTACAAGAGATTCTACAGATGCTGGAGTTACAGAGCAACACAAATAAAATGTTGAAGGAACTCAGCAGGTCAGGAGGCATCTATGGAAGGCAATAAAGGATCAACATTTTGAAGGGCCATTCCATAGAAACATTGAACATAGAAATATAGAAATCTACAGCACATTACAGGCCCTCCAGCCTACAACATTGTGCCAACCTTGTAACGTACTCTAGAAGCTGCCCAGAATTTCCCTACCACATAGCCCTCTATTTTTCTAAGCTCCATGTACCTATCTAAAGAGTCTCTTAAAAGACCCTATTGTATCCGTTTCTACCACAGTCGCTGGTGGTGCATTCCATGCACCCACCTCTCTCTATGTGAAAAACCTACCTCTGGCATCCCCTTTGTACCTGTCTCCAAGCACCTCAAAACTATGCTCCCTTGTGATAGCCATTTCAGCCCTGGGAAAAAGCCTCTGACAATCCATTCCTTTCCCTAGGTACTGCCTGACCTGCTGAGTTCCTCCTGCATTTTGGAGGTATTACCTGGGAGGGAAGGGTTACATTTATCTTAGAGTATGTTAGAAGGTCAGCACAACATCAGATGTACTATGCTGTCACATTCTAGTTTCATAAAGGTGGTGTACAGGAGTGAGATAAATCAGCTATGTTAGTGGTGTCACAAGAACAATCCTGTGTTTATTCTCAGTCAGACCAGGGACCAGGTAGTGGACATCAGGAAGGGGAAGTCCTCAGTGGAAAGGTGAGCAGTTTGAAGTTCCTGGGTCCCAACATATCTGAAGATCTATCCTGATCCCAACATATTGATGCAATTACTCAAAGCACAGTATTGGCTATATTTCGTAAGAAGTTTGGGGAGACTTGGTTGGTCACCAAAGACCCTCACAACTTTCTAATGATGTACCGTAAAGAGCATTCTAAATGGTTGCAAGACTATCTGGTATGGAAAGGCCTCTGCACAGGATTGGAAGAGGCTGCAGAAAGTTGCAAACAGCCAGCTCCATTATGGGCACTAGCTTCCCCAGCGTCAGGGACATCTTCAAAAAGCGATGCCCCAAAAAGGCGGCATCCGTCATTGAGGACTGTCGTCACCCACGATGTGCTCTCTTCTCATTGTTATCATCAAGGAAGAGATATAGGAGCCTGAAGACACACATTAATTGCTTTAGAAGCAGCTTCCTTCCCTCAATCATCAGATTTAACAATAGACAATGAAACCATGTACATAATTTCTATTTTTTTCTTCTTGTTCTTTTTATGCCTTTCTTATAAAATTTTATATATACATATATTTATTCTTATTGTAATTTATATCCTTTATCATTATGTATTGCAATGTGCTGCTGCCACAAAACAGCAAATTTTATGACTTATCTAGTGCTATTAAACCAGATTCTGATTCTATAGTCTATAATGTATGGTGAAGGTCTTGGCTCAAAATGTCAACTGTTTATTCTTCTGCATAGTGCTGAGTTCCTCCAGCACTTTGTACTGCATGTGTTGCTCAACACTTCCAGCATCTGCAGAGATTATTGTGTTTATAACATTTGGTCTATTTTCACTCCAGAACAATTGGATTTGGCCCATTTATTGGACTCCACACATCCAATTCCCATCTGTGTCCTTTAAATTACTGAGAGCTAATGGTGAATATGGATTAATATTTAATTATCTACCTGCAGCCTTTGCTTCTGACAATTTTTCAACTTTTAAACCCAAACTGTCAGTAAAGTCCCACTAATTAATTTGCTTAATCTTTTCATTTACTCTGTCCGCCTCAGCATGCTCCTGCACTGTGAACTTGATTCTGTAGATCTTCATTTTACAAAATAAAACATCAGTCTGAAAGCTACACAAGCACAGTCTACATAAAGCCACTTTAGACTGAGTGGGAGAATAATGCACAAATCAATGAGATTCAGGCACAATGAATAATACTTCAATTATGCTTGTTTGTGACAATGCATAATGACATGATATTAAGGGAAATGACATTGCCAGAAGACTGGCAATCATTTACAGAAGCTTTTCCAATAGCTCAAACTGCATGGACTGCTGAGACAAGTGGCTGTTATATGCAGAGTTACATTCATTGAGAATGGATCAATCAACGTGCCCATTATGGTTAAACATAATGCTGGGCATGTCTGTTAGCTATTTGGTATTTTGAAATAAGGTCACTATTTTAATCCGCAGTTTACGACTTGCTAAAGCCAGACAAATATTCTGAAACCTCATCATACTTGAAACCAGTATCAATTAAAGTCTTTGTGGAAGATGGAATGATTCAGGACTTTTGGATCCAGTTCCATTATTGACAGACTTCAGGACTCAATACTCAAGATTCACGTTTATTTCTCGTGGTTACAGTATTTCAAACCATACAGTGAAATGCATCATGTGCCGGCAGCAGTTGGCAAGTGTCTCCATGCATTCTGGCGCCAAGATGGCCTGCTCACACTGCTCAGCGGAACAACACAGAAGGCCTTAAAACACAACACAGCAAGCAGCAAAACAACAACAGGAAAACAAGCCCTGTTCCTTCCTCTCATCCACACACATACACAGTCCTCTAACCCCTAGACAAGCTGTCTTCATCGGCCTCTAGCATCCAGCAAACTCAGATTTGGACTTTGGACATGCAGGCACTGGGCCTTCGACTGCCTTAGCAGAATTGCAGAGACTCACATACCCAGGTTCTGGCATTTGTCTATGAACTTCATAACCTTAAGGACCACAGCGGGAAATCCATCCTACTAAATGGCCCTGTAATCCATGCTTCCTACAAAGGCTTATTGGCATCAATTGGAGGCTGCCTCTGCTTGAGCAGTCTTTTCCCAAATCCTATTGCAGTTTCATTTCCCTTGAAAGTTCCAGCATTCCCAGGTTGACGCTACCTAGACCAAATTTCCTCAACTATCCTTTGACCACCTGCCTTTCCCCTTGCTGGTCCAGTTTCCTCCCACACCTCATGGACATGCTGGTGATGATTTACTTGGTGACTGCAAATGACCACCAGTGTAGGTGTGAGTGATGGTGGGACACAAGGAAATCAATGGGGGGGAATTGATTTCATGGGATTCTTCAGCAAGCTGGCACAGGACCAACAGGCCAAACAGCTTCGTCCTACTTGAAAAGAACGGTAACATGAAGAGTTTCAGTTGTGCCCCAACTACACATAAGTTCTCCATCTCTCACACTACATCAAAAAATGTTCAATAGAATGCTGAAATTAGAGATAGATTCTGTCCACACTTCATGCTGCCTTGGGAATGCACCCAACGTAACTAAGAACCTCTCCCACGCCAGTCATTCTAATTTCTTCCTTTTCTCACTGGACAGAAACCACAAAGCTTTGAGAGCAACTATTGCTAGGCTCAAGGACAGCTTCTATCCCACTGTTATCAGACTCTTGAGCAGACCTCTCATAAGCTTGATGATGCACCCTTAACCAACTTTATTATGGCACTTTGTCCACCTGCACAACACTTCCTCTGTAAATGTAATACTGTATCCGTTCAGTATGCCAAATAATCCTTCCAGGTGAGGTGATATTTCATCTGCAAGTCTTTTGGGGTCATCTACTATATCCAGTGCTCCTGGTGTGGCCTCCTGTATATCGGTGAGACCCGACATAGATTGGGAGACTGCTTCACAGAGCAACTTTGCTCCTTCCATCAAAAAAGACAGGATTTTCCAGTGTCCACCTATTACAATTCTAATTCCCATTCCAACATGTCAGCCCATCCATGGCCTCCTCTACTGCCAGGATGAGGCCACACTCAGGTGGGAGGAGCAACACCTTGCATTCCGCCTGGGTAGCCTCCAACCTGATGGCATGAACATCGATTTCTCAAACTTCCAGTAATGGCCCATCTTGGTCCCTCCTCTCCTTCACCATTCCCCATTTTTGTTCCCCTCTCTCACCTTATATCCTTACTTTTCCATCACCTCCCTTTGGTGTTCTCCACTTCTTTTTCTCCCATGGCCTTGTCCTCTCCCATCGGATTCTCTTCTCTTGTCTTTATCTCTTTCACCAATCAAATTCCCTGCTCTTTACTTCATCTCCTCCTCCTCTCCCAGTTTGACCAATCACCTGGCACCTTGTACTTCTTTCTTCCTTCTCCCCACCTTCTTACCCTGACTGCATCCCTTCCTTTCCCGTCCTGAAGAAGGGTCTCAGCCCGAAACTTTGACTGTTTACTTTTTTCCATAGACACTGCCTGACCTGCTGATCTCCTCCAGCATCTGTGCGCGCTGCTTTGGGTTTCCAGGATCTGTAGATTTTCTTGTGTTTGTTTTTCATCACTTTTACTCCCTTGATTCTTCTGGGTCTGCATTTCTGCAAGTCCACTGGGGAAGTCAGAGACACAGCATCTATGAGTCCGCAAGTCCAATGGAGGTTGGAGGCTGCAGGTGGCCTGTCCTGGTGTTGGAGGGCTTGTCTATGTGAGTGGGGGGTTGTGTGGATGCTTCAGAAATTGGAAAGGGACTTGTTTTGCTTTTCTTGCTTTGTTGCTGATGTTCTGCTGAACATTTTTGGCACCAGAATATACGGCAATAATTGTGGCTTCCTCTAGCACATTCTTAGGTGGTAATGGTTGTTACCACAAATAATGCATTTCACTGTATGTTTTGATGTATATATTATAAATAAACAAATCTGAACCTGGATGCCAGGCAAACAAACCTCAGTACACGTGACAATACTAAGCCAATTCCAATAACAAAAATCTATGCTTAATCAGAAAGATCTTGAAAAGACCTCAATCAGAAATTCCAGAAACTCACACAAGAAGAAATAAGTTTCATGAGCTTATTTTTGTTACAAACCCAAACTAAGAAGATGAGGTGAAGTCCAGCATTGGGAAATCAGAGTGCACTTGTAATCGAGGGGCAGCCTGGAGAGAGAGATTGACTTCTGTAGTTCTTGGATTCACTTCAAATATCAATTTATTAAAATTAATATCAGTATCGACATTGTAATCATTAAATTTCATCGGTTCCACTGAGTCACTGACCATTAAATTAAACAATGCTGATCTTAATTAAAACTCTGATGGTGAGAGTTGCTGTCATGCTCTAATCATCCCACAAGCTAAATATAAAATTAGTTTAGATTCTCTGATTTTGCTAGCCAGATTCTTGTTATTTTTTTGCTCCCAAGGGCTGCAACGATGGTGAATGAGCATGAGAAATTAGGGCCGAATCTGAACTTGAACTTAGAATGGCAGGTTTGCATTTATGTGGCACCTTCAAATCATGGAACTGGATAGTACAAGAAAAAGCCCTTTCACCCATAGTGTCTGTACTGACCATGCTATCAAATAAAGGCAAAGGAAGGCAAATGCCATTTTATCATTCATTTTGAGACGATTAAAATATAAAAGCGAGGATGAAATGTTGACAATAATGTTGTAATGTTATAAGGCAGACCACATTTGGAGTATTGCAAGCAATTTTGGGACTGTTATCTAAGAAAAAATGTGCTGGTATGGGATAGGATACAGAGAGGCTTGACAAGAATGATGCTAGGAATGAAAGGGTCAATGTATAAAGAGTGTTTGATAGTCCTGGGCCTCTATCTTCCTCTTGTATGCCTCCCATTATCCATGTAACTTTCTGCCAACAATAGTTGTGTCATCAGCAAATTCATACATGGCATTTGAGCTGTACTTAGGGAGATAGATCAGCTGGTTGAGTGGTGTTGCAGCAAAAACCTTGCACTCACTGCTAGTAAGACCAAAAGAATTAATTCTGATCTTCAGGACGGGGAAGTCGAGGGAATACACACTAGTCCTAATCAAGGGATCAGAAGTGGAATGGGGCAGCTCTTTCCAGTTCCTGGGCATCAACATCTCTGAAGGTCCATCCTGGTCCCAATATATTGATGCAATCACAAAGAAGTTATGGGGGGTGGGGGGGGGGAGAAGTCTCACTGAAACCTACCAAATTAGAGTGGCTGTGGAGAGGATGTCTCCTATAGCAGGTGAGTCTAGGACCAGGGGGCATAGAAGGGCCTCCCTTTAGAATAAAGAATACGCAGGATTTATTTAGTCAGAGTGTGGTGAATCTGTGGAATTCTTTGCCACAGATGACTGTAGAAGCAGTGGTTGATAGGTTATTTTAGTAAGCATGTCAAAGGTTACCAGGAGTCATCAGAAGAATGGGGTTGAGAGGCAAAATAAATCTGCCATGATCGAATGATGGAGGAGACTTAATGGGCCTAATCTGCTCCAATATTTTAGAGTCTGTAGTCTTAAATGGATCCCAGCTGCCTGCACATGATCTATCACCCTCCATTGGCTTGCCTGTCTAAATGCCTCTTGAACTCCACTATCATGTCTGCTTCCACTACATCCCATGACAGCATGTTGTAGGCTCCTACCACTGTTTATACCCATACATCCCCCCTATCACCATAAAGCTATGTCCTTCAATCTTCACCATTTCTAAACTGGGAAATAAAACACTGACCATCTACCCTATCTCTGCCTCTCAGAAGTTGATAAAATTACATCAGGTCTTTCCTTAGCTTTCCATACTCTAGAGAAAAAAAAATCCAAGTTCGCTAAACTTTCAGAAATTCTGGATGCTGCAAAAGTTCTTTGCTTTTTTTTTTGAAGAACAGTTATCAGTACAGCATGGGGCAAAGGCCACTAATGTATACTAAGCAATGAGCTATTGACTAGATTATGGATTCAGCAAGATTATGGACTTATGTTCTTGATTAGTAATGATATCAAAGATTGCAGGGAGAAGACATGAGAAAGTGGTAGAAGGAGATAATAAATCAACCATGATGGAATTGCAGAACAGACTCGGTGGCTAGATGGCCTAAGGTTGCTCCATGTCTGATTGTCTTAATGACCACTGATCAATATTAAATCATGATATTTTGGAGAACTCTGTTTTTCTTCTGCAAAATGCCATGGAATTCATTACAACACTATATGATATATGTACATTGATAATAAAATTAACTTTGACCCACGCAGGGGCTTGCTTTAACATTTAGCATGGCACCCACTTCTTCTGAGGTAGTCCCTTGGGAATGAAGATGACTTGCTTCCACTCTGGATTTGAGAGCTCTGAAGTGGTCAATGAGGCAACTATGGGAATTACTGGAATCTTTTTTCCTGGAGCTCAGAGTCCAGTGGTGTTCCACAGAGATCCCTGCTCTTTGTGATCTTCACAACTGACTTGGACAAGGAAGAAGAGGAAGTGTAGGTGAGCAAATTTGCAGATGACTTGAAGGTTTGTGGTGTTGTGGATTGTGTAGGAAGTTGTTGTAGGTTTCAATGAGACAGTGATAGGGTACAGAGCTGGGATGAGAACCGGCAGATGCAGTTTAATCTTGAAAAGTGTGAAGTAATGCACTTTTGAAAGTTGAACCTGAACTCTGAACACATGTTTAATGGCAAGGTTCTTAGCAGTGTGGAGGAACAGAGATCTTGGAGGCCAATCCATAAATTCTTCAAAGTTGCCACAGAAGGTGGTAGGGTGGTTAAGGAGGGATGTGGTGTGTTGGTCTTCATTAGTTGCGGGATTGAGTGCAAGAGCTGAAAGGCAATGCTGCAGCTCCTTAAAACTCTGGTTAGACCGCACTTGGAATACTATCTACAGTTCTGATCGTCTCATTATAGGAAGGATGTGAAAGCTTTAGAGAGAGTGCAGAGGTCCAGCTTCCCAACTGATCTGTCCAACTGCCAATATACTTCTAAGAGTTGCTAGACCATTATCTCTCCACATCTAACCGACAGCTGGAAGCAGAATGAGGGCAGTAGAGTTTTAAACAGCACTCAAGAGGATAGGCACAATCTTGTGCATCTGTGACTAAACTTTCACTGTCTCCTTCAAGGTGTTCCCTCTGTTGCTTACTCATAGCATTTTAACTGCAGCTTCCAAAGTCTTATCCTCCAACAAGTACACAGATATCAAGTCTATTGTCATTTCGACAATAAACTGCTGGTACAGTACACAGTTAAAATGAAACAACATTCCTCCAGGACCCTGGTGCTACATGAAACAACACAAAACTACACTAGATAGATAGATAGATAGATAGATAGATAGATACTTTATTCATCCCCATAACAACATAAGAACTTCACTAGACTACAGATCTGCAAAGGACTACATAAAGTGTTCAGAACAGTGCAGGGCAGTACAACAATTAATAAATAAGACAATAGGCACAGTAAAGGACAAATTACAATATAATAATAAATGTTGTCAGTCTAGACTCTGAGTATTGAGGAGTCTGATAGTTTGGGGGAAGAAACTGTTGCACAGTCTGGTCGTGAGAGCCTGAATGCTTCAGTACCTTTTGCCAGATGGCAGGAGGGAGAAAGGTTTGTGTGAGGGGTGAATGGGGTCCTTCACAATACTGTTAGCTCTGCGGGTGCAGCGCGTGGTGTAAATCTCTGTAATAGCGGGAAGAGAGACCCTGATGATCTTCTCAGCAGACCTCACTATCTGCTGCAGGGTCTTGCGATCCGAGATGGTGCAATTTCCGAACCAGGCAGTGATGCAGCAGCTCAGGATACTCTCAATACAACCCCTGTAGAATGTGATGAGGATGGGGGGTGGGAGATGGACTTTCCTCAGCCTTCACAGCAAGTAGAGACGCTGCTGGGCTTTCTTTGCTATGGAGCTGGTGTTGAGGGACCAGGTGAGATTCTCCGCCAGGTGAACACCAAGAAATTTGGTGCTCTTAACGATCTCAATGAAGGAGCCGTCAATGTTCAGCGGAGATTGATTGCTTTGTGCTCTCCTGAAGTCAACAACCATCTCTTTTGTTTTGTTCACTTTCAGAGACAGGTTGTCGGCTCTGCACCAGTCTGTTAGCTGCTGCAGCTCCTCTCTGTATACTGACTCGTCGTTCTTGTTGATGAGATCCACCACGGTTGTGTCATTGGTGAACCTGATGTGATTTGAGCTGTGTATTGTTGCAGAGTCATGGGTCAGCAGAGTGAACAGCAGTGGACTGAGCACGCAACCCTGGGGAGCCCCCGTGCTCAGTGTGATGGTGTTGGAGATGCTGCTCCCAATCCGGACTGACTGAGGTCTCCCAGTCAGGAAGTCTAGGATCCAGTTGCAGAGGGAGGTGTTCAGGCCCAGTAGGCTCAGCTTTCCAATCAGTTTCTGAGGGATGATTGTGTTGAATGCTGAACTGAAGTCTATGAACAGCATTCGAATATACGTATCATTTTTGTTCAGGTGGAGGGTGGTGGCGATGGCGTCGTCTGTTGAGCGGTTGGAATGATATGCAAACTGCAGGGGGTCCAGAGAGGGTGGCAGTAAGGTCTTTATGTGCCCCATGATGAGCCTCTCGAAGCACTTCATGATGATAGATGTGAGAGCAACGGGACAGTAGTCATTGAGGCTTCTTCGGCAGGGAAAGATGGTGGCGGCCTTGAAGCACGTTGGAACAATGGCGCTGCTCAGTGAGATGTTGAAGATGTCAGTGATAACATCTGCCAGCTGGTCTGCACATCCTCTGAGCACTCTGCCAGATCCAGCAGCCTTCCGTGAGTTGACCCTGCATAGAGTTTTCCTCACATCGGCCACGGTAAGACACAGCACCTGGTCTTTGGGAGGAGGAGTGGTTTTCCTCACCACCAAGTCATTTTCCACCTCGAAACGAGCATAGAAGTTGTTCAATGCATCTGGAAAGGAGGCATCACCAGCACAGGCAGTGGCCACTCTATTAGTTACACCTGCATATCTGCTCAATAATACAACTATATAGTCAGCTAATCATATAAGACAATAGGAAATAGGAGCAAAATTAAGCCTTTTAGCCCATCAGCTCTGCTCCTCCATTCCATCATGGCTGATTTATTATCCCTCTCAATCCCCTTAAACTGTTCAATAGTTCCATTTAATATCAGAGAAATATATACAACATACATCCTGAAATTCTTGTTCTTCACAGACATCCATGGAAACAGAAGAGCGCCCCAAAGAATGAATGACAGTTAAAATGATAAAGCCCCAAAACCCCCCTACACCCCCACCTCCCACGCACAAGCATCAGCCAAGCAACGACCCTCCTCACTTCTGCAAAAAGCATCAGCACCTTCTACCTACCAAGCATGCAATAGCAAAGACCCCAATAAAGATCATCTACCTATTACCTACCACCTTGTACTTCCTCTCCTTCTCCACCTTCTTTCTGACTTTTCTTCACTTGTTCCCTTTTCAATGAAGAGTCTTAGCCCAAAACATCAGATATACTCTTTCCCCTAGAGGCTGCCATGCCTGCTGAGTTACATCGGCATTTTGTGTGTATTCCTTTGGTTTTCCAGCATCTGCATATTTCCTTGTGCTTGTGATGCAGGCAGTTAAGATACTCTCCACTACACCTCCATAGAAGTTTGTCAAAGGTTTAGATGTCATGCTGAATCTCGGCAAACTCCAAAGGAAGTAGGGATGCTGTTGTTCTTTCTTCATAATTGCACGTACATGCTGGGGTCAAGGACAGGTCCTCCAAAATAATAACGCAGAGGAATTTAAAGTTGTTAACCCACTCCACCTCAAATTCTCCAACAAGATCTGGTTCATGAACCTCTGGTTTCTTTCTCCTGAAGTCAATAACTAGCTCCTTGGTTTTGCTGGCATTACGTAGGAGATTGTTGTTATGGCACCACTCAGCTAGATTTCTGATCTCCCTTCTATTTTCTGAAATATCACCACCTTTGATTTGGCCCATGACAGTGGTGTTGTCAGCAAACATGAATATGGCATTGGAGCTGTGTTTTACCACACAGTCTAAGTGTAAAGCGAGTAAAGCAGGGGACTAAGCACACAGCCTTCTAGTGTGCCAGTACTGATGGAGATCATGGAGGAGATGGTATTTTCAATTTGAATTGACTGGGTCTCCAACTGAGGAAATCAAGGATAGAATTGGACAAGAAGGTATTGAAGCCATGGTTTTAGAGCTTATTGATTAGTTTTGAGGGGATGATGGTATTGAATGCCAAGCTGTAGTCAATAATGAGCAACATGATATATGCATCTTTGCTGTCTAGCTGTTCCAGGGTTGAGTGAAGAGTCAATGAGATGACATCTGCTATGGACTTTTTCTCCAGTTTGCAAATTGGAGAGGATCCAAGTCGCTTCTCAGGAAGGAGTTGATTTGTTTTATCACTGACCTCTCAAAGCACTTCATCACTGCAGATATAAGCACTACTGAATGATAGTCATTGAGGCTCGTCACTATGTTCTTCCTAGGTACTGGTACAGTTGAAGCCTGCTTGAAGTAAAGGTTCATTTTATTGTCAAAGTATGAATGTACAATACAACTCAGATTTGTCTACTCCAGATAGCCATTAAATACAGAAGACCATGGGTGCTGATGAAAGAAAAGACATCAACTCTCACCCCACAACCGGCATGATAAAGAAACAAAACTCGCAGACCCCAAAATCCACCCCCCCCACCGCAGCCAAAAAAAGCCACAATAACAATTCCCGACCTTCTCACTCACAGAAGTGACAGTAGAACCAAACCCCAAACACCCCACACATGTGAGCACCTCCAACTGCGAAAGTGAGAGGTTGAAGATCTCAATGAACACTGCAGCCAGTTGATCAGCACAGGCCTTTACTACTTGGCCTGGTATGCCATCTGGCCCGGATGCTTCTTGTGGGTTGACCCTCCTGAAGGCTGCTCTCATGCTGGCCTCAGTGACTGAAATCATAGGATTGTTGGGGGCTGTGGGTGTTTGTAATGATTCCTCCATGTACTTTATGGGCAGAGGAAGCATAGAAGGCATTGAGCTCATCTAGAACCTGCCATTGCCTATGTCACTTGATTTCACTTTATAAGAGGTGATAGGATTCAAGCCATGCCATAACAGTCAGGCATCCTTCATGGATTCAAGTTTAGCTCGGAAATGTCACTTCAACCATGAGATGTTTTTTTTTGAAGATCGTACCTGGACCTCTTGCAATTTACTTGGATGTGGGATACAAATTACAAAGGGAGATAGAAAAGGCATGTAAAAAGGGCAATTTTGTGATTTCAATATGCAGGTACATTAGGACAATCAGGTTGATGCTGGATCCCAAGAGAGTGAATGTGTTGAATGTCAACACAGTGGCTTTTTAGAGAAGCTTGTGATCAAGCCCACTACGAGAAAGGCAACTTGGATTTGGTTTTGTGTAATGAAGCAAATTTGCTTTGAGAGCTTAAGGTAAAGAACCCTTAGGAAGCAGTAATCATAATCTGATAGAATTCACCCTGTAGTTTGATAAGTAAAAATCAGATGAATCCGCATTACAGTGGAGTAAAGGGTATTACAGAGGCATGAGAGAGGAGATAGCCAAAGTTGATTGCAAGGGGTCACTAGCAGGGATGATAGCAGAACAGTAATGGCTGGGGTCTCTGGGAGTAATTTGGAAGGCACAGTATATACACATCCAAAGAGGAAGAATTATTCTAAAGGCTGGATGAGGCAACCTTGACTAACAAGGGAAGTCAAAAACAGCACAAAAGAAAAAGAGAGGTCATACAATATAGCAAAAATTATTGGGAAATTAAGAGGATTAGAAAGCTTTTAAAAACCAACAGAAGACAATTAAAAAAGCCATAAGGAGAGAAAAGATGAAATATGAATATAACAGATAGATAGGGTCATAAAGAAAGCTTTTAGCATACAGGCCTTCACAAATCAAAGTATTGAGTACAGGAGATGGTATGTTATGTTGAATTTGTATAAAACTTCGATGAGACTTAATTTGAAGTACTTAATGCAGTTTTGATCATCTAGCTACAGGAAAGGTATAAATAAGGTTGAAAGAGTACAGCGAAAATTTACAAGGATGTTGCTAGGACTAGAGGACCTGAGTTATAAGGAAAGGTTGAATCAGTTAGGACTTTAATGCTTGATGGATAGAAGATTAAGAGGCGATTTGATGGAGATATACTAAATTATGAGGGGTATAGATAGGGTAAATGCAAGCAGGATTCCCCCCCCCCACTGAGTTTTCAGTAGGACTACCAATAGAGGCCATGGGTTAAGGGCAAAAGGTGAAAAGTTTAAGCAGAATGTGAGAGGAAACTTGTTCACTCAGAGGGTCATGAGAGTATGGAATGAGCTACCAACACAAGTGGTACATGCAAGCTTGATTTCAACAATTAAGAGAAGCTTAGATAAGTACATGGGTGATAGGGGTATGGAGGGCTATGGTCCTTGTGCAGGTCAATGGCAGCAGGCAGCTCAAATGGTTGGGCATGAACTGGATGGGCCAAGGGGCCTGCCCAGTGCAGTACTTTTCTATGATTCTATCACGATGAGGATACCAAAAGTTTTGATTTTAAATATATAAAGAGTAAAAGAGAGACAAGACTGGATATTTGTTTATTGAAAATAATGCTGGGGAAATATTAATGGGGACAAAGAAATGGCAGACAAACCTAAATATTTTGTGTCAATCCTTACTGTGGAAGGTACTAGCAGTATGCTAGAACTTCGAGTGTCAGGGGCAGAAGTGAGTGTAGTTGCTACTACTAAGGAAAAGTTGCTTGCGGAGCAGGAAGGTCTGAAGGTAGTTAAGTCACCAGGGCAAGAAGGACAGCAAACTAGGTTTTGAAAAAGGTAGTTGAAGAGATTGTGGAAGCAATAGTAATAACCTTTCAAACTCACTAATTTCTGCAATGGTTCTGGAGGACTGTAGAATTGCAAACATCACCCCACTCTTTGAGAAGGGAAGGAGGCACAAGAGAGAATTCTGACAGGCTGTATCACTATTAGGTATTACTGCACAGGACCAAAAGAAGCTGCAGAGGGTCATAAATTTAGTCAGCTCCATCTTAGGTACTAGCTTACAAAGTCCCCAGGACATCTTCAAGGAGCGGTGTCTCAGAAAGGCAGTGTCCATTAAGGGGGGGCTTTTCTGGTTGGCTGCCTGTGACTAGTGGTCTTCTGCAGAGTTTGGTGTTGGGACAGCTTCTTCTTGTGTTACACATCAATGATTTGGATGACAGGATTGATGGCTTTGTGAGCATGTTTGCAGATGATATGAAGATAGGTGGAGGGGCAGGTAGTGTTGAGAAAGCAGGAAGTCTGCAGAAAGACTTAGACTGATTCAGAGAATGGGCAAAGAAGTGGCAGATAGAATATGGTGTAGGGAAGCATATAGTTATGCACTTTGGCAGAAAACATTAAACAATAGACTGTTTTCTAAATAGGGACATCCATTTGGAAGAGACACGAGGATGAATTTCTTTAACCAGAGGTTAGGGAATCTGTGAAATTCATTGCCGCAGATGGGTGTGGAGGCTAAGACATTGAGTATATTTAAAGCAGAAGCTGATCAGTTCTTGATTATTCAGAGCATCAAAGCTGATGGGGAGAAGGCAGGAGAATTTGTTAAGTTGGCAGGTGAGGAATTACAAAGGCACTAAATTGCGACTCCATGTTTATCAATGAAAACAGCTAAATTTCCACCTTTGCTGCCTCTCCTTTACCTTTTCGGGGACAGGGTTCTGTTGAGTACCCTGACTTGGAGTTACACTCAGACTTTGATTCCCTGCAATGGTGGGACCCGCTCCCAGGGGCTAACCCCACTCCATTCTGCCCACCTGCCTGCCCTTTTGATTCAATGTGTATCCTTCAATGTTAAATTCCCAACCATGGTCTTCCTTCAGCCATATGGCAGCAACTCAATGCATAAAACCATGCAGACATGGTGAAGAGGTTCAGCTCTTTTTCTGAATAAACATCAGAAAGGGGAAGAAATGTTATCCAAGTGACTTTGACCGTGGGGGGGGGGGGGGAATAGTTGCTGCCAAAGTAATTAGAATGAGCATCTCAGAAACTGCTAATCTTCTGGGTCTTTAGAGTTTACAGAAGATAGTGCGAAAGACCAAAGAATATCCGTGAATGGCAGTTCTGTGAGCGAAAATGCCTTGTTATTGAGAGAGGCAGAAGAGAATGGCAAGAATGGTTCAAACTGACAGGAAGATGATGAAGAGTCAGACTTGACTTGACAACTGAACAACAATAGATGGGTTACTGGGTAGTGCAGCTCATTGTCCAGAAGGGTCTCTTCCGCTCTATATCGCTAAATAAATTGTGACATTCGGCATTCCTTCATCACTGTTCCTAAACAGTGACCTTCACCAAACCAATTGTACTGGTCTAAAAGTTACTTTTATTTATCTATTGAAATATAGTGAGGACCAGACCCTTCCAGCCCTTCGTCCTATGCTGCACAGAAATCCCCTAATATAATCTAAGCCTAATCACTGGACAATTTACAATGACTAATTAACCTACCAACTGGTAAGTCTGTGGGAGGAAACCAGAGCACCTGGAGGAAACCCATGGGGTCACGAGGAGAATGTACAAATTCCTTACAGGCAGTGGCGAGAATTGAACTTGGTCACCTGCACTGCAAAGTGCTGTGCTAACACCACGCCTCTATTGGTTTACTATTATCTCGGGGGCACTTGGAAGAGACCAGGCAATCAGAAATGATTAAAAGCATTGAGAACTGTGAAAACATGCTCTACGTGTTGCTCTGAAGTGACTTACATTAGCCAGATTGGATCTAGCCCTAAATCCGTCAGTTTAATCTACACCAGACTCAGACTCATTCATTTTCACATCACATAATGACATAGCCACAAGGGCCAAGGCATAGTCAACCACTCTGCAAATGAAAGTTCATTAAAATTAATGTTTCTGCCACTTCATTTATATGAATGTATATGTACATTCCTTTGATGTCAAGATCAGTTACCAGAGATGTTATCTTTTTCCAAAAGGAATATCAGCCTCCCACAGGTAATCAATTGCCTTATTGCGGACTTGTTGAACAAAATGGAAACCCTGGAGGCCATGTTTTCCTTGCATTCTCATCTACAGCTACTATCACATTCCTGGTCCAAGCAGGTGGCTGGATGTTGAATATTGATTATGGAAGTGGAGCATGCAGATTGATTCAATTAAACTTTATTCAGAAGGTTTTCCAGCAGTAGGAAATGGGGTGACAAGGATTTTCCAAATTCAGGGCAATTTCATTTTCCTCCAATTATGCCCATCTTAGAACTCAACACCAATCAGATTCACACCCGGTACCCTTCAGGATTTACATGAAATTCCCTTCCCTCCTGCCATGTTGTATCTACCGTGATGTAAGATTGGTGCAAGTGAGGGATGAGCTGCCAGCGCAAGTGGTAGAGGAGAGTTCACCTGTGACATTTAGAATCATACAGCACTACAGCATAGAAATAGGGCCTTTGGCATATCTAATCCATGTTTAACTATTACCCACACCTGGACCATAGCCCTCCTTACACTTCCCATCGATGTACTTATCCAAACTTCTCTTGAATTTTGCAATCAAACCTGCACCACTATTTTCACCAGCAGCTTCTTCTGCACTTGCATCACCCTCCGAGTGAAGTAGCTCCCTCTCAGGCTCTCTTCAAATATTTTGCCCTTAACCTATATCCTCTAGTAGTTCTAGTCTCATCTAACCTCAGTGGGGAGAAAAAGAGAAGTTTAGATAGGTGCATGGGTGGGAGAGTATAGAAACTATGGACCAAATGCAGGTAGATGGGACTAGGCAGAAGACAAGGCTGGCGTAGACTAGATGGACCAAAGGGCCTTTTTCAGTGTTGTAGCATTCTATGACTCTATGATTGCTCACTAAAGCAAGTAACAAGATTACTGCTCTCATCAAATTTGCTTTATTAGAGGCAGTAAACATTCCAGCAACAGTAGCTGTTACAACAATGTGTCAGAAGTCATACTGCAGAGTTCTTGCAATATTTTTATAGGCTTACTCCTAATTCCTGCTCCAAGCTAGCACCTATACTTCCAAAATACAGGAATAAGGACCAAACAAAAAAGGGCCAAGAAAATTGCAGGTGTTATATTCAACAATCCCACAATGTTGCTGCCAGGACTGAGCTACAAGGAGACTGGATAGGCTGAAACTGTCTTCTCTACAGCACAGGAGGCTAAGGAATAACTGTATAGATGATAGTAAAATCATGAGGGCATGAATAGTCACAGTCTTTTACACAAGGTAGAAAAAACTAAAGCAAGTATACAGTAGGTTTAAGATGAAATAAAAACCTCGGACCTCCATCCTCGGAGATCACTGGCCTCTGTGTGCTCTGACCAAAGCTCCCACCTCTTACTCCTTCCACTATCTCTTTATTTGCTGCCCCTGCCTCTTGTTCCACTCATCCCTGTCCCTACCCTTAATCTGATCCCTAACTTCCCATGTTCTCCCAAAAAAACCCTATAACCCTAAGAAACTAAGTCTGAGCCACAAACTCAATGGGCATCACAGCTCGGCGGCATCTTTCTGCCAGCACGTCCTCAGATTTTGTTGGCTGTTAACACAGGTAACACATGTCACTGCAGGGATGTGTGTTGAGGCTTTATAAGGCAGTGGTGAGGCCTCACCTTGAGTATTGTGAACAGTCTGGGCTCCTCATCCAAGAAAAGATGTGGCATTGGAGAGGGTTCAAGGGAGGTTCACAAGGATTATTCTAGAAATGAACAGGTTATCATACAAGGAACATTTGATAGCTCTGGGTCTGTACTCGTTGGAATTTAGAAGGATGAGGGGGGATCTCATTGAAATCTTTCAAATGTTGGAAGGCCTAGACAGAGCAGATGTGAAAAGGATGTTTCCCATGGTGGGGGAGTCTAGGACGAGAGGGCACAACCTCAGGATAGAGGGGTGTCCTTTTGAAACAAAATGTAGAGAAATTTCTTTAGTCAGGGGTTGGTGAATTTGTGGAATTTATTACCACAGGCAGTTGTGGAGGCCAGATCATTGGGTGTATTTAAGGCAGAGATTGATAGGTTCTTCATTGGACATGGCATCAAAGGTTACAGGGAGAAATCCAGGGAGTAGGGCTGAAGAGGGGAATAAAGAATCAGCCATGATTCAATGGTGGAGCAGTCTCAATGGGCCAAATGGCCTAATTCTGCTCCTATGTCATGGTCTTATGGTCTTTTGGAGTACAACTCGGATGGCCTAATAACAAAAGAAGAATTGCAAAATCTAATTAATTGTGCCAATTTTTTGACTACAAACAAAAAACACATCACAAAATAATTTCTTCTTGTGAAGTTTAATGGAGTTTGGCAGACCATCTTTCAAGTTGGCAGCAGCAACTAACAGTAACATCCTGCAGGCAGTTCATGAAACTACTTCTTTTACTTCCTCTTCTTTCAAATATGATTCTTCTACAAAGGAAGTCATAGATGAAGAGTGGTGGTGGGGACAAACTCCCACTGTTAAACAAATGCTCTTCATGGTGTGCATCTCAAACAGCCTCTCACAACCAAATCCAACTCCCGGCCTTCACGTGTGACATAGTTCTTATGCCCGGTGGAGCAGTTCTCACTGACAGGAGAAGGGGCAAAGGCGGGCCACTGGTGCCTTAAAACCACTTGCTCGGGGCAGATAGGGCTCATTAACCATGGATGGTAGCTCATCTAGGAGAGAGAAAACTCCGATTTCAAATCTCCGCTGCCTTGTGGTTATACCCGCTCACGGGAAAGGCTTTGGGAAAAAACCCCCGATGAAAAATCCAGAGTCAGAGTTCCGAAGGTGGCTCACTGCTGTACCCAGCACTGGCATGGCAACTCCTGCGATGCTGCTGGCACCAAACTGTATCAACTTCCGTCGTTCCTTTGGACCTGTCATCAGCATGGAGAGGGGGGTCCCACTGCATGGGCAACAGACGGATCTCCATATCAACGTTGCCCTGGCTTGTGCCCTGGAGAAGCCACTCCCAGTGACTACCAGAGGTGCAGTACCCATGATCGACCACGACCGACGGAGGACACACACACACACACACACACACACACACACACACACACACACACGCACGCACGCACGCACATGCACACGCACACGCACGCACACGCACACGCACGCACACACACAATTCAAACCTGTGATTTACATTTTGACGATGTGTTTTTGGGCTGTCCGAGTGACTTAGAGCTTTGCTGTTTCTGAGGGAGTTTGGTGACAATAGACAATAGAAAATAGGTGCAGGAGTAGGCCATTCAGCCCTTTGAGCCAGCACCGCCATTCAATGTGATCGTGGCCGATCATCCATAATCAGAACCCCGTTCCTGCCTTCTCCCCATATCCCTTGACTCTGCTATCTTTAAGAGCTCTATGTAACTCTTTCTTGAAAGCATCCAGAGAATTGGCCTCCACTGCCTTCTGAGGCAGAGCATTCCATAGATCCACAACTCTCTGGGTGAAAAAGTTCTTCCTGAACTCCGTTCTAAATGACCTACCCCTTATTCTTAAACTGAAGCCTCTGGTTCTGGACTCCCCCAACATCAGGAATATGTTTCCTGCCTCTAATCTTTCAATCTTTCAACATATGACTCTCTAGCCATTCTGGGAATCAACCTCGTGAACCTACACTGCACTCCCTCAATAGCAAGAATGTCCTTCCTCAAATTTGGAGACCAAAACTGCACACAATACTCCAGGTGTAGTCTCACTAGGGCCCTGTACAACTGCAGAAGGACCTCTTTGCTCCTGTACCCAACTCCCCTTGTTATGAAGGCCAACATGCCATTAGTTTTCTTCACTGCCTGCTGTAACTGCATGCTTACTTTCAGTGACTGATGAACAAGGACACCTGGATCTCGTTGTACTTCCCCCTTTCCTAACTTGACATAATTCAGATAGTAATCTGCCTTCCTGTTCTTGCCATCAAAGTGGATAACCTCACATTTATCCACATTAAACTGCATCTGCTATGCATCTGCCCACTCACCGAACCTGTCCAAGTCACCCTGCATTCGCCTAACATCCTTCTCATATTTCACACTGCCACCCAGCTTTGTGTCATCTGCACAAAGATGAGGATTGGAATGCAGTGTGTAGCCAGGAGGGCTGAAAATCTGGAGACGCGGTGTGAGCCAATGATCAACTCCATTGCTTCTCACCATTTGAGTGAGATTGAAGTCAATGAGGGTGAGAGCAGTGGATGGCCGGGTGTTCAGCACCTTCTGCCTATGTTTGACCAGTCATCCTCTCCTAGCTACTCTCAGAGGAAAGTGCAGGAGTCTTCCGATTAATGTTGCAATGATTGAGCGGCGAAGCTGTGAACTTGTTTTGGAGGACTTTGAGTTTGTGTTGCATGTGTTCCTGGATTCTGGTTACCTATTTTTGCTGATTTTGAGTGGTTTGATTAGAGCGATCGATGCAGTCCGGGGCGCTTTGGCAAAGAATGGCTCTGCAACCTGCAGTGAGCCAGCGGTTTGGCGCTGAATTAAGCTAAACTGAATACTACCAGACTGCTGGTTTGATGTTTGATATTCTGTGTGACGTTCTTTCGCTTTCTGCCGTTTTCACAATTTGATCTTTTCCCCCCACACAGTGGGTATTTAATGTTTTCTTGAACAAGTTCCCTGGTGTTTCCTTGTTTTGAGGCAGCCCCGCCAAATTACTACCAGCATAAAATGTGAGGCACCAGAGGTCCAAACACACTAGAACACTAAGATAAAGAGTGCCTACCACTCCATGTCTAGTCTGCATTTCGGTAAGTTAGATCACTTAGCTGCCCTTCTCCTTCCTGCGTAAAGGCAGAGGTGAAAGAGAAAAGCTCCAGAGATGAGGACAGCAAAGGGGTGGTCTCAAGAGGTAGAGGAGTGGCTATAGGATTGCTTCAAGTCGGTGGACTGGGCCGTGTTCAGGGACTCATCTGTGGATCTGAATAAATACACCACGGCTGTCACAGTCTACTAAAATAGCCATGGAAGAGTATGTTCCCACAATATCATTCAAAGTCTTCTCCAACCAGATGTCCTGGAAGAACAATTACATCTGCAAGGGCCAGATCAGGTATTCAAGTCTGGTGACCAGAAAAGTTACAAGTCCAGGTATGATCTCCAGAAAGCCATCTCATGGGCAAAGTGGCAATTCCAGACTAAACCTGAATCAACCTCCCACATCCTTCGATGATCCTATGATTTCAGTCTCCAAGGCTGACATGCAAGCAGCCTTCAGGAGGGTGAACCTACGAAAAGCATCCAGCCCAGCATACCTGGCAAGTACTGAAGATTTGTGCTGATCAACTGGCTGGCATGTTCACCAAGAGATCTTTAACCTCTCTCTTCAGCAGTTTTTGATACTGAAGTGAATAACTCTGCTTGAAACAGGCTTTGCTTGCCCCATCATTGAAATGTTCTCACAACAATTGGACACACATTCAAGGATTCTTCATCTGATGTTCTCGATATTTATTGTTTGCTTATCTATTTGTCCTCCAAGTGGACCACAACCTTGTTATTCTGTTTGGAGGACCTGTGTGGCTCAACAACCTGGAGAGCTATGTTGGCTAAAGTCACGGCTTTATGCTTTGGCTCTTGGTAGGGTCACCCATGCCAAACAAGTCAAAGGGTAGAAACCAGACTAAGAGTAGTCCACTGGTCCTCTAAATTTGGGGGTTCAGCTCAGGACGAACAATCCTGTTAAAGAAACAGAATGAAGAACTCTTATACATCTGAATGTGATTGTATTTCTGAGTCTCCACCCAGGTCTTGTATGACTGACTGTAGTGAAAACTGAAAGGAAGCTACTGAATATTGAAGGAAGCCCTGAAGATCACCAGAGATGGAGGACCTTCATTGCTGCCCTAAACACCAGTAGCATAAATGGCAGTAAATAAGTAAGTATTTTTTATTTTTTTTTACATTTGCAGTTTATCTTCTATACACTGGTTGAATGCCTAAGTTGGTGTGGTCTTTCACTGATTCTGTTATGGTTATTATTCTATAAACACTGAGTACACACAAGAAAATGAATCCCAGGTCATTTATGGAGATACATATGTACTTTGGTAATAAATTAACTTTGAACTTTGCCTGCAGGAAGACAAATCTCAGAGTTGTATGCATACTTCATTAAAAATGTACTTTGCATCTTGAATCTTTAATAAGGTGCATTACTACCACCTACTGAGATGGTGTGTGAAGCAAAGGGACAGGAAATATACCCACTAAATCCCTCCTCCCAAAAAAAATCAAATAATATCTAATGCTTTTTAAAAAGTCTGATGCACACTTACATATGTTACATTGGCAGTGATATCCTAAGAATCTATCCATATTAATCAGTGTCTGTCCCCAAACATCTCAACTTAGTAATTTGCACTTCATTGGAACTGCATTCAAACAATTTATGCTGCACCATTTCTTGATAATTGTACTCCCTACAAATGTCCATATAATGTATATTAATCCAAACAAGAAATTATTCAACCTAGTACGTCCAATACATAAACAGTCAAGTATAACTTCTTCTCTCCTTTTATTACCATCTATCAGTAATACCCATCCCACCATCCTCTGAATTTTATGTAAGTGCTATGCTTTCTTTTCCTTAACCCAACCTTGTTTCTACAGTGACTGAATAGATTTTTTAATTGTGACTTTCACCTGCCCTTTTTACAAAGGGCAAATTTTTATACAAATTTGTACAAATTTACACCTTTAATTTTAGGAAATGTTTGGCTAGAATATCTGTCATCTTTCTTCCTTCAACCCCAACATGGGCAGACACTCGTAAGAAATGGATAAACAAACATAGATTCTACACCCTCAACAGATTGTTGTCCAATCTCAAGAAGAAAGTCTAGCCTACAATTTGAAATACCTTTTGTAATAAATGCCAAGATCAAGAATGAATCAGAGCACAGAAGTACATAATCAGGGTGTACTTCTCAAACTATTCTAAGGCTAAAATGATAGTGACTATCTCAAATGCAAATACTGATACTTGGTCTGATAATTCTTTCCTTAATAGTCACCTGAAACTTTGAAGCATAAGCAGAAACACTTGTACAACATATCAATGGTTCTTTTAAACCATCTATGTGGATATGCAAGAATCCATAATACCTACCTTGCCTATATTACTGAACTCCCCTGTCATAATAAACAATGTCTCCTCATCTTGATCTCAATCTACTCTCTTTCTGAGCCTCTGTGGTATAAAATGATGTTGAAGAGTCATCAATTGATAAACACCACCTGAACACAATTAATGCTAATTGATATATATCACATGGATACAATTAACTCTAAGTGCAGTGTTCTGTGACAAAATTAGAATTCTATTGAGTAGAGCGTTTATTCTTTTGAATTCTTAAGGGGATGGAGAACAGCCAGAAATTGTGATACATATTGATACTAATAGTATAGCTAGGAGAAGGGATGAGGTTCTGAAGTATGAATATACAGAGCTAGGAAGGATGTTTAAAATGCAGAAGCTCAAGGTAGTAATCTCAGGGTTGCTACCTGTGCCATGTGGTAGTGAAGGTGAGAATAGGACAACAAAGCAGATGAATGTGTGGCTCAGGAATTGGTGCAGGCGGTAGAGTTTCAGACTTGGAGACTATTGGGATCTCTTCTGGGGAAGGTATGTCCTGTATAAAAGGGATGGGTTACCCCTGAATTTGAGCGGGATCAATGTCCTTGAGGTCAGATTTACTAGAGTTGTGGGGAAGAGTTTAAATTATGCTAGCAGGGGTATGGGAACCAGAGTGGTAGATCACATGAAGGAGCAGATGGTGTAAAGATGGATGTTACGTGTAGAGACACTGTGAGGAAGGACAGGCAGGGGATAGGATATAACGGCAGCCATAACTTCATAACGTGAGAAGGATTTGGGAGTAAACCCCAAGGGAAAAATCTGGAGCTGGAGTCCCTAATGCAGTCCTACATTGAGTTCAATGTTGACTGGCCACTCCTGCGATGCTGCTGGTACCAACCATTCTGCATTGGTTCTGCAGAGGAAACCAGAGCACCTGAGAGGCATTGCACACCATCGCAGGAAGAGCGTACAAATGTGTTACAGCCAGAGGCAGAACTGAACCCCAATCAATGATTGGCAGTGCTGTAAAGCAATTGTGTTAACTGCTATGCCACTTTGTACTGGAGGCCAGCGATGAAGATCTGTGCAGAAAGACTAATTGTGTTTTTTTTGGGATGTGAAGAATTCAGAATATGGCCGGATTTGGCCACTCAATCAAATGATTTTCCCAAAACACTTTGTCAACAGCTTGCATCTGAATTCTCCTGGTGGTATAAAAATATATATTTTTTAAAGTACCTGGAGGAAGTCGAACAACAGAGGAGGGGTGTGCAATTGAAAACCTTATTAATTTTTCTTTAATATTTTCAAACAGGATCACACTCCCCAGAGTGCAGACCACTTAAAAACGTTTTGAATCCAAGATACAATCAAAGAGGTGACTGCGGGCAGTTTGTTCTGCCCTCTTTGATAATAGAGTACCCCTTTCTAAAAATGCATCAACATGTGGCCTGTGGAAAACAAAAAATGTGTAATTGCGGCTTTCTTGTAGGCAAAAAGAACACAATGTACCCAGTGGCTTCATTCAGGTGAATCCAAATGTGAATCTTACATAAACTGAATTAAACATTTCAAAGTCCTTTAATGGCAAGAGTCACATTATTTGAATCAATTCATAGAAGAATAAAATTTAGAACATTATTCTGGCAAAATAATGGTGAAAAGCAATTTTGAGATTGATGACTTGAAGGCATTCAGCCAGACAAGATATATATTGAAAAGGAAAATAGTCCATTATTTTAGGTTTATTAAGAGAAATGCACAATAGCCTGTCCTGCAATAGCATTCAGATATGCTTGGGTCTCCTCCTATGCAACAATTGAATGCTTACAATTAGCAAGCAAGACAGCTTCTGAGATAGCTGTTTAATTAAAGCCAGAAATCTCTGCCTATGTGAAATGGGAAAAAATAGCCTAAACCATTCTCCTCTGAGCATACCACTTAGCTTATGTAACACACAATTTATTGAAAGACTCAAAGGAAAGAATATGGTTAACAAATTTCACGACATATGCCGGTGATATTAAACCTGATTCTGATTCTGAACAGTTATTACCCCTTAACCAATAGGCTCTTGAACCAGAGGGGATAACTTCACTTAACTTCTTTTGTCCCATCACTGAACTATGGACTCAACTTCAAGGTCTCTTCTTCATTCGTTCTTGATATTTATTTATGATATATTAGTATTATTATTTATTTTATTTTGCATTGCTTTTATATTTGTACAGTTTGTTTTTTTTTGCATGTTGGTCGTTGTCCTTCCTGCAAGAAAATTAATCTCAGGGTCATATTTTGATAATAAATTTTCCTTCGAATTTTAGTAAACACAAGAAATTCTGCAGAGGTTGGAGATCCAAAGAAACACACACAAAATGCTGGAGGAATTCTGCAGGTCAGGTAGCGTCTGTGTAAAAGATTAAACAGTAGACATTTCAGACTAAGACCCTTCTTCAGAACTCAAGAAGGGTCTCAGCCTGAGACATCAGCTTTTCATTCACAGGTGCTGCCTGGCCAGCTGAGTTCCTTCAGCATTTTGTGTTTGTTGTTTTGAACTTTGATGGTTGGCTTGGCAAATGCAACATAGAAGGTGATTGGGTGCAACGTTGAGAACGATCTTCTCTTTGAGAAATTGTGCAAGAAATTGTGATGAACCTGGTTAGTTTTTTTTCCAGTTTTTTGCAAGTTCTGGCATGTACAAGACCTATGGTGTTGGAGAACAGATCTTTATATCACAAATTACAGCCATTGTAAGGGTTGGAATTTATAGATGAAGCCAGGTAGACAATGAGAGGTTTCTGGAGAGTTGGGGCAAGAGGCTACCAGAGTAAACAATTGAAAGGAAGCTTATGCTGGGCTGGGGTTAGTGTGAGTTGGGAGTGGTTATCTCAAGGAGCCAACCTGGAGGATTAGGCAGGTGGAGAAGAGAGGGCACGTGAATAGAGAAGCAGTAAGGGAGGGGTGAGTCAGGAAAGTCAACAAGAACACTTACATCTACTTGGGAAAATAATGAATTTCCCTGGAAGTTCAGGCCTCTTTTAACAATGTCAAAGCAGATCCTACCATTCTAACCATGGATTCTTCCCTGAACAAGTTCTAAGACATTAATCAATTGTCTATCAGAATCAGATTTATTATGACTGATATATTGTTGATTTCTGGAAGCAACATAGTGAAAGCCAAAAAATATACTATGTTGCAATAAAAATATATTAAAAATAAATGGCACAAAAAAGAGAGGAAGAATAGCAAGGCAATGTTCATTGCTTCATGGACTGCTTGGAAACCTGATGACGGAGGGAAGAAGCTGTTCCTAAAACTTTGAGTGTGGGTCTTCAAGTTCCTGTACCTCCTCCATGATTGTAGTAATGAGAAGAAGGCACATTCTAGTTTATGGGTGTCCTTAATAATGGATGCCATCTTTTTGAGGCATCTCCTTTTGAACATGTCCTTGATTGTAGGAGGCTAATGCCCATGAGGAGCTAGCTAAGATTACAATGTAGCTTCTTCTGATCCTGTGTATTGGCCCCTCCATGCTAAATGGGTGATGCAACCAGTTAGAATGCTCTCTATGGTACACCTGCAGAAATTTGCTTCAGTCTATGCTGACATACCAAATCTTATCAAACTACTAATCTCCATCCAGTACCTTCATCGGTCCTGAATGGTTTTGCCCAGAAGTGTCAACTGTTTATTCTTCTCCATAAATGCTGTTGGACCTGGTGAGTTCCTCCAGCACTTTGTGTGTGTTTGAATAAAACAAAATCAATTTAATGTCATATGCACAGGTTCATTTATGGTTTCTGTGATTTAGAGTAATGTAAGCTTTCTTTCTTTAATCTGACTACATATCTTACCCTTAGGGGGGGGTTGCCTTCCTCATTCAAACCAGGATGATAAACCTTAGAATCATTGCTTCGCATGGTACATATAGCACACTGTGGTGATCCTCTCTCTGCTTCACATGTTCTATCAACTTCCAGCTATTTTCTATTGATCTGTAATTGTTGTTTATCCGAGTACCTTTTGAATGTTGTAAGAACAGAAGAAGATAGATCTGGAGTTGGCCAATACCCCAAGAACCTGCTTCAACATTTAATAAGAAAGTGTATAATATACACTCAGCAGCTTTTTTTTTAGGTACACCTGTATGTTAATACAAATATCTAATCAGCCAATCATGTGGCAGTAACACAATGCATAAAAGCATGCTGGCATAGTCAAGAGGTTCATTTGATGTTTAGGCCAAACATCAGAAGGGGAAGAACTGTGATCTAAGTGACTTTGACTGTGGAATGATTGTTGGTGCCAGATGGGGTGGTTTGATTATCTCAGAAACTGGTGATTTCCTGGGATTTTCACACACAGCAGTCTTTATGGTTTGAAGAGTTAGGTGGGAAAAGCAAAAAAAAACATCCAGTGAGTGGTAGTTCTTTTTTGGAAAAAATCCCTTGTTTATGAGAGGTCAGAGGAGAATGGACGGACTGTTTCAAGCTGACAGGAAGGTGACAGTAACTTAAATAGCCACACGTTACAACAGTGATGTGCAGGAAAGCATCTATGAACACACAAAACGTCAGACCTCGAAGTGGATGGGCTATAGCAGCAGAAGACCATGCATATAAGACTATAAGATATAGAGCAGAATAGGCCATTTGGCCAATTGAGTCTGCTTCAGCATTCAATCATGGGCTGATCCAATTCTTCCAGTCATCCCCTCTCCCCCACCTTCTCCCCATACCCTTTGATGCCTTGGCTAATCAAGAAACTATCTATCTCTGTCTTAAATGCACCCAATGCTTTGGCTTCCACAGCCACTCATGGCAACAAATTCCGTAGATTTACCACCAACTGACTAAAGTAATTTTTCTGCATCTCAGTTCTAAATGGACGTCCTTCAATCCTGAAGTTATGCCATCTTGTCCTAGACTCTCCTACCATGGGAAATAACTTTGTCATATTTAATCTGTTCAGGCTTTTTCACTCAGGGGCCATTATGTTGGAAACATCCTGCACCAACTAGAGTGGCCAATGAGTGTTATTTTGCTTTCAGACCCACTCTCCTTCCTGTTGCCCATAATCTTTCACTCACTTGAATCCAAAAATCCCTTCACTTCAAAGTTCAATGTATATTATCAAAGTACATATACATCACCATTTATAACCCCTGGGATTCATTTTCCTGTGGGAATACTCAATAAATCCAATAACCATAATAGAACCAATGAAAGACTGAACCAACAGGATGGACAACCAATATGCAAAAGACAACAAACTGAAAACAAAAAAAGGAGAAATAAACATACATACAAACAAACAAACAAATGAATAATTAAATACCCAATAAATTTCAAGAACTTGAGATGAAGAGTTCTTCAAATGATTGACTCTATCTCCGCTGCTCTCTCAAACAAGTCCACAGATTTGTGTCTGAGAGAAGAAATTTCTCCTGTACTCTCCTTACATATGTGACCCTTTATTCCAAAACTATCTGCATCAATTCTAGATTCCACAGTAAGGGGAGAAAAAGAATCTTTTGCGTATATACCTTGTTAAATCCCTTCAGACTCTCAATAGGATCTGCTCACTTTGCCTGAACTCCACAGAGTTAAGGGATCAACTAGTTCAATACTGTTCTTGTGTGACATCCCCTTCACCCCAGGGTCAGCTTCATAAACCTTCTTTGATCTTTACCTAATGCAGCTATATTACTCCTTAAGTAAGGAGATTGAAACTCCCTGCAGGAATTCTCATGCAGCCTCAATATGCTGTCTGTTCCATATTTTGGTATTCCATCCTTTTCACAATAAAGTCATCTTTATTCATGAATTTGCTCCTATCATCCTGTTCCGTGCTGCTCATCATTGTGCGGTTATGACATTATGGATTGTATAATTACAGATTAACAGAATGAAAACCAGTCTTCAGAAAATATAACCTTTACACTACTTAACATCCACAGGGCAGCATGGTAGTGTAGTGGTTAGCAAAATGCTTTACAGTGCAGGTAACCCGGATTCAATTCCTGCCGCCGTCTGTAAGGAGTTAATATGTTCTTCCCACGACAACGTGGGTTTCCTCTGGGTGCTCCAGTTTCCTCCCACAGTCTCTCCCACTGGTTGGTAGGTTAGTTGGTTGTTGCAAATTGTCCCTTGATTAGGCTAGGATTACATCAAGAGTTTGCTGGGCAGCATGGCTCAAAAGGCTGAAAATGCCTATTCCAGGCTGTATTTCAATAGATAGATAAATAGATAGATAGATAAATAAATGATTAAAAATTGATGTTAGTGGCTATTCGAATGATCATTCTGATTCCGTCCCTTTGAAATTACACAGGGAAAAGCAACAGGTGAATGTTACTGCTATTGATGGTCATCCATCGTGTCCAACGATGACAGTCGTTCTTGCGCAGTTCGTCTGTTATGGACCTGAAGATTGCTGAGGAGTCCAAGTCTTAAGTGACAAACCCATTTGCAGTGAGGGCAGGAGAACCATCCTGAGTCAAACACAAGAATTCCTTCTGCAGCTTTCCAATGCTCTCAGCAACCAACAGGACAGAACAACACCTCTCCTCAGAGTTGTTGTGGGTGAGTCTTACCAAGTTACACCAATCGTTCTGGTCTTGAGTGCACCATTCCATCTGATTTGGAGTAAATCTAGCATATGTGAGGTTAGCTTTCACACAACCTTTAAATCTCTTGTGAGCCCTACCATGGTTCTATTTGCCCAGGGATAGCTTGCCATACAGTAACTGTGTAGGGACTCTGAAGACATCTATGTGTATAACATGTCCTGTCCATCGAAGCTGGGCTTTGAGGTTCATGGCCTCAATGCTCATGGACTCCACTCTATCGAGGGCTTCCAGACTGGTGCCTTGGTTCTGCCAAAGGATGCTACGTTCGTTCCACTCTTCAAAAACAAGGGAAGCAAAACCGACTGTGGTAACTACCGAGGCATCTCACTGCGGTCCATTGCCGGACAGTTTCTGTCCCGTATAATTCTCGATCAGCATATCAAAAAAGAACATCTCTGAGGCAGGGAGATGATCAGACTCAGGAAAAGAGCACAGAACAAAATTTGATAGATTGAACCAAAGCGCTCGACACAATCAACAGAGAAGCACTGCAGATGGTATTGTCGAAGCTAAGATGCCCTCACTGATTCAAAAATCTTTCATAACAATGTGATTGGCCCCATCCTTTGAAAATTATTCAATATTTCAAAATACAGTGTGTGTGTGTTGGCCCCTGTGCTTTTCATCCTATTCTTCACATGCATGCTGAACCATGCCATCAGAGATTTAAGCAGGCAGTATATCTGAAGTACAAGCTTAATGGATCGCTCTTTGACCCGTGTCGTCCGAATGCCAAGTCGAAGGCAATTGAGAGGCTCATCTTTGACATGCTCTATTTTGATGACTCTGCCCTGATGACCCAGACAGATTCTAACCTACAATTTATTGTTGACATCTTTGCAGCCAACAAGCTGGACTTTGCTGTGGCCAATCATTTTATTTCCGATCCCCATTCCCATTCCGATGTGCTGATCCATCTTGTGCCAAGATGAGGCCACCCTCAGCGTGGAGGAGCAACACCTCATATTCAGTCTGGGTATCATCAAACCTGAAGGCATAAATATCGATTTTTCCTTCTGGTAAACAAATTCTACTCCCCCTCCTCTGTTCCCCATTCTGACTGCTTATTTCTTCTCACCTGCCTATTACTTCCCCTGGACCCCCTCCTCTTTCCCTTTTTGCTATTGTGCATTCTCCTCTCATATCAGATTCTTTCTTTCCTAGCCATTGGCCTATCCCACCCACCTGGCTTCACTTATCATCTTGCAGCTAGCCTTTCCTCTCCACTCTCCTTTTTATTCTGGCACCTTCCCCTTCATTCTCAGTCCTGAATATGGGTCTTAATCCAAAACGAAGATTTTAAAGCTACATTTAATGTCAGAGAAAGGTATACTACGTCTTGAAAACATTTTTCTTCGCAACCATCCACAAAAACAGAGGAGTGCCCCCAAAGAATGAATGACAGTTAAATCAAAGCCCCCCCCCAGCTTTCCCCCCCCAACATGTAAGCAGCAGCAAAGCAACAATCCCCTCTCCCCCACCAGCAAAATGAAGCATTGGCACCCACTGCTGATCACTCAAGCATGCAGCAAAGAAACAGACTTACAGTACCACAAAGCCTACTCATTCACCCATGATTCAACATACCATAGACTCTCTCTCTCCCTAATAAGGGAGAAAGAGGTGTCTCATTTCACTGTGAGAGGGGAGACATAACAAACAACTCGCTGATTTATGATGTTAAAAGTCCGTTGCATCACTTTTTCCAAGCTCTGTGCCCAAAATACTCAGGTCCCTGGGCAGACAGCCAGCAGCCAGCTCACTGCTTTCGATCTTCCATCTCCCAAGACAACTGAATTCCTGCAGAGGCACTGACTTTTGATCGGCCCATCTCCAGAGCTAGTTGATCCCGGAACTCCAAAAGTGAGCTAATCTCCTAGGCCACATCCTTGGCATGTTGAATAACAGCCAGTCATGAAACCCCGAGATCGGGTCCCATTCCCGCAAAGAACCAAAGTCGATAGACATTAGACAATAGGTGCAGGAGTAGGCCATTCAGCCCTTCGAGCCAGCACCGCCATTCACTGTGATCATGGCTGATCATCCACAATCAGTACCCCGTTCCTGTCTTCTCCCCATATCCCTTGACTCCGCTATCTTTAAGAGCTCTATCTAACTCTTTCTTGAAAGCATCCAGAGAATTGGCCTCCACTGCCTTCTGAGGCAGAGCATTCCATAGATCCACAGCTCTCTGGGTGAAAAAATTCTTCCTGAACTCCGTTCTAAATGACCTACCCCTTATTCTTAAACTGCGTCCTCTGGTTCTGGACTCCCCCAACATCGGAACATGTTTCCTGCCTCTAAAGTGTCCAATCCCTTAATAATCTTAAAAAAAAACACAAAATGCTGGCAGAACTCAGCAGGCCAGACAGCATCTATGGGAGGAGGCAGTGACGACGTTTCAGGCCGAAACCCTTCATCAGGAGTGAAGTAACATGGGATGGTCGAGGGGGGATAAGAAGTGGGGGGAGGGATAAAGTAGAGAGCTAAGAAGTGATAGGTTGGAGGGAAATGGGCTAGGGGGAAGGTAGAGAATTATGGGAAATAAAAGAAAAAGAAAGGTAGGGCTGGGGGGAGATTATAGTGAGGGGGGAAAAAGAGAGAGAAAGAGAACCGGACTAAAATAATAGATAGGGATGGGGGTAAGGGGGGGCAGGGGTATCAACGGAGGTCTGTGAGTTGAATGTTCATGCCAGCAGGTAGGAGGCTACCTAGGCGGGAGATAAGGTATTGCTCCATCGACCTGCGTGTGGCCTCATCTTGACGGTAGAGGAGGCCATGGACAGACATGTCGGAGTGGGAGTGGTCTGTGGAACTGAAGTGTGTGGCCACAGGGAGATCCCGCCACTGCTGGAGGACTGAGTGCCGGTGTTCGGCGAAACGGTCTCCCAGTCACAGGGAGATCCCTGTGTTTCAACTCACAGACCTCTGTTGATACCCCTGCCCCCCCCCACCCCCAGCCCTATCTATTAATTTAGTCTGGTTCTCTTTCTCTCTCTTTTCCCCCCCTCACTATAATCTCCCCCAGCCTTACCTTTCTTTCTCTTTTATTTCCCATAATTCTCCACCTTCCCCTAGCCCATTTCCCTCCAGCCTATCACTTCCTAGCTCTCTACTTTATCCCTCCCCCCACTTCTTATCCCCCCTCGACCATCCCATGTTACTTCACTCCTGATGAAGAGTTTCGGCCCGAAACGTCGTCACTACCTCCTCCCATAGATGCTGTCTGGCCTGCTGAGTTCTGCCAGCATTTTGTATGTGTTTTTTTCTTTATTTCCAGCATCTGCAGATTCACTCATGTTGCCCTTAATATTCTTATATGTTTCAATCAGATCCCCTCTCATCCTTCTAAATACCAGTGTATACAAGCCCAGTCGCTCCAATCTTGCAACATATGACAGTCCCACCATCCCGGCAATTATCCTTGTGAACCTACGCTGCACTCCCTCAACAGCAAGAGTGTACTTGCTCAAATTTGGAGACCAGAACTGCACACAATACTCCAGGTGTGGTCTCCGTACAACTAGGGCTCTGTACAACTGCAGAAGGACCTCTTTGCTCCTATACTCAACTCCCCTTGTTATGAAGGCCAACATGCCATTAGTTTTCTTCACTGCCTGCTGTACCTGCATGCTTACTTTCAGTGACTGATGAACAAGGACACCTGGATCTCATTGCACTTCCCCCTTTCCTAATTTGACTCCATTCAGATAGTAATCGGCCTTCCTGTTCTTACCACCAATGTGGATAACCTCACATTTATCCACATTAAACTGCATCTGTCATGCATCTGCCCACTCATGTCATCGCATCGGTGTCATCGGCAAATTTGCTGATGTTACTTTTAATCCCTTCATCTAAATCATTAATGTACAAACTTATATATTGTAAATAGCTGCAGTCCCAGCACCGAGCCTTGTGGTACCCCACTAGTCACTGCAAGTCAGTGTGTAACTCCATGTCAGGGTCTTCATAAGAACCCTGAAAGGGAAAAAAGAGATAATAAAGATAGAATAGAGCTGTTTCTGAAGATGCAAGCAAAGGAGTCGCCATTTAGAGCTATTGTTTCTCCTAAGCTCCTCCTCCTTCCCTAAGCTCCTTCTCCAGATATAGAAGCAGAATTAGCCCATTCAGCCAATCGAGCCAACTCTGCCATTTCATCATGGCTGATCCTGGATCCCACTCAACCCCAGACACCTTCCTACACACCAGATCCCTCGATGCCTTGACCAATCAGGAATCTATCAACCTGCTTTAAATATACCCACGGACTTGCCCTCCACCACAGTCTGTGGCAGAGCATTCCACAGATTCATCATCCTTTGGCTAAAAAATTTCCTCCTTACTACTGTTTTAAAAGGTTGCCCTTAACAGAGGGAGAATCCTCTCCATATCCACCTATCTAGCCCTTTCAGCATTTGGTGGGTTTCAATGAGATCCCCAGGCATTCTTCTAAATTCTATTGCGTACTGGCCCAAAGTTGCCAACCATTCCTCATATGTTAACTCTTCATTTGGGAATCATCCTTGTGAACCTCCTCTGGGCTCTCTCCAATGACAACCCATCCTTTCTGAGATAAGGGTCCCAAAACTGTGGGCAATATTTTGTGCAGCCTGACTAGTGTCTTATAAAGCTTCAACATTATCTCCTTGTTTTTATATTCTACTCCTCTTGAAATAAATGCCATCATTGCATTTGCCTTCTTTACCAAAGACTCAGCCTTTGAATTAACCTTCTGGGAGTCTTCCACGAGGACTCCTAAATCCCTCTGCACCTCTGATGTTTGAATCTTCTCGCCATTTCGATAATAGTCCACATATTGTTCCTTTTTTCCAAAATGCATTATCATACATTTTCTAACACAGTATTCCATCTGCCATTTTTTTGCCCATTCTTCCAATTTGTCTAAGTGCTGCTGGAATCACATTGCTTCCTCAGCACTACCTACCCTTCCACCTACTGTTGTATCATCCACAAAATTTGCCACAAAATCATCAAGTCCACTATCTAAATCATTGACAAACAATGTGAAAATTAGCGGTCCTAATACTGACTCTTGAGAAAGACCAATACTCACTGGCAGTCAACCAGAAAAGGCCCCCTTTATTCCCACTCACTGCCTCCTGCCTGTCAGCTGTTTCTCTATCCATGCTGGTACCTTTTCTGTAACGCCATAGGATTTTATCTTGTTAAGCATCCTCATGTGCGGGACATAATCAAATGCTTTCTGAAACTCCAAGTAAATTACATCTACTGCCTCTCCTTTGTCCACCCTGCTTAGTACTTCCTCAAAGAATTCTAACAGATCGATCAGGCAAGACCTCCCTTCACAGAAAGTATGCTGCCTTTGGCCTATTTTATCATTGGTTTCCAAGTACCGCAAAACCTCATCCTTAAAAATGGACTCCAATGCATTCCCAACCACTGAAGTTAGGCTATTTGGCCTATTATTTCCTCTCTTTTGTCTTCCTTCCTTCTTAAAGAGTGGAATGACATTTGCAATCTTCCAGTCCTCCAGGACTATGTCAGAATCAATTGATTCTTGAAAGATCATGACCAATGCACCCATTATCTCTTCAGCAGCCTCCTTCAGGACTCTGAGATGTAGTCCATCTGGTTCAGGTGACTAATCTACGTTAAGACTTTTCAGTTTGCCTAGCACTTTCTTCTTTGTCACTCACCCCTGCTCCCTGACACTCATAGACCTCTTGCACAGTGTCTTCCACAGTAAAGACTGAAGCAAAATACATATTAAGTTCATCTGCCATTTCTTTGTCCACCCTCACTACCTCACCAGTATCATTTTCCAGTGGTTCAATATCAACTCTCACCTTCCTATTATTCCTTGTTATAACTGAAAAAGCTTTTAATATCCTGCTTTATATTATTGGCTGGTTTGCTCTCATATTTCATCTTTTCCCTTCTTATAGCTTTTTGAAGTTGTCTTTTGTTGGATTTTAAAAACTTCCCAATCATCCAACTTCACACTCACTTTTGCCCTTTTCTTGACTTTTATAAGTCTTTACCTTCCCTTGACAGCCACAGTTGCCTAGCCCTGCCATTTGAGAACTTCTTCTTCTGAGGGTCATATCTATCCTGCACCTTGTGAACTAATCCCAGAAACTTCAGCCACCTCTGATCTGTCATCACCCTCGCCAGTATCCTCCTCCAAACTGCCTGGGCAAGCTCCTCTCTCATGCCTCTGTAATTCCCTTTGTTCCATTGGGATACTGATACATGGGTCTTGTGCAACTCCCTCTGAAATTGCAGTATGAGTTCAATCATATTATGATCACAGCCTCCTAAGGGTTCCTTTACGTTAAGTTGACTAATAAAACCTGGGTTATTAGGCAACACCCAATCTTAGATACCTTTCCCCTAGTAGACTCGAGCACAAGCTGCTCTAAGCAGCCATCTTGTAGACATTCAACAAATTCCCTCACCAACCTGATCTGACACTAACCTGATTTTCTAGCCCTGATGTTTGAGAACTTCTTCTTCTGCGGGACTATTCCCAGAACGTCACTGTTTACAACCCCTGAGATTCATTTTCTTGCGGGTGTACTCAATACATCCAATAATCATAATGGAACCAATGAAAGACCGCACCAACAGGGTGAGCAACCAGTTGCAAAAGACAACAAATGCGAAAATTCAAAAAGAAGAAAAAGAAATAAATAAATAAACAAACAAACAAACAAACAATAAGTATCGGAACTTGAGATGAAGAGTCCTGCAAAGTGATTGACTCTATCTCTACTACTCTCTCAAAAGAGAATTCAACAGATTTGTGTCTGAGAGAATAAATTTCTCCTATATTCAACTTACATATGTGATCCTTTATTCCAAAACTATCTGCATCAATTCTAGATTCCACAGTAAGGGGAGAAAAAGAATCTTTTGCATATATACCCTGTTAAATCCCTTCAGACTCTCAATAAAATCTGCTCTCTTTGCCTGAACTCCACAGAGTTAAGGGCTCAACTAGTTCAATATTGTTCTTGTGTGACATGCTCTTCACCCCAAGGTCAGCTTCATAAACCTTCTTTGATCCTTACCTAATGCAGCTATATTACTCCTTAAGTAAGGAGATTGAAACTCCCTGCAGGAATTCTCATGCAGCCTCAATATGCTGTCTGTTCCATATTTTGGTATTCCATCCCTTTCACAATAAAGCCATTTTTATTCATGAATTTGCTCCCATCATCCTATCAGGTACTAACATCATTGTGGAGTTATGACATTGTGGGAAGCATAATAATGGATTAACAGAATGAGAACCAGTCTGCAGAAAATATAACCCTTGCACTATTTAACATCCACAGAGCAGCCTGGTAGTGTAGTGGTTAGCGAAACGCTCTACAGTACAGTTGACCTAGGTTCAATTCCTGTCGCTGTCTGGAAGGTACTAGACACCTTGTGAACTATTCCAGAAAACTTCAGTCACCTCTGTTCTGTCATCATCCCCACCAGTATCCTCCTCTAATCCACCTGGGCAAGCTCCTTTCTCATGCCTCTGTAATTCCCTTTATTCTGTTGGGATACTGATATGAATTCATCTGCAGTATGAATTCAATCATTTAATGATCACTGCCTCCTAAGACTTTCTCCACATTAAACTGATTAATAGAATCTGGATTACTACACAACGCCCAATCTAAAATAGCCTTTCCTCTGGTAGGCTAGAGCACAAGTTGCTCTAAAAAACTATCCTGTGGGCATTCAACAAATTCCCTCTCTTGCGATCCGACACCAACCTGATGTTCCCAATGCCCTTGTATATTGAAGTCCCCCATTACAATTGTAACTTTACCCTTATTACACACCTTTTCCAGCTCCCTTTGCAATATGAGCCCCACATCTTTGTTAGTATTAGGAGAACTATGTATAATTCCCATAATGTTTACTTTTACCTTTGCAGTTTCTTAACTCCACCCACAAAGATTCAACGTTCTCTGACCCTATGACACCTCTTCCATCTCTTGAGCCACACGACCGCCTTTGCCTTCCAGCCTGTCCTTTCAATACAAAGTATATCTTTTGATGTTAAACTCCCAATTATGACCTTCTTTCAGCCACGACTCAATGATGCCCATAACGTCAAACAGACCAATCTCCAACTGCATCACAAGTTCGTCTGCCTTATTCTGAATGCGATATTTATTTAAATACAACACCTCCAGTCCTGCATTCTTCATAGTTATGAGTTTTGCCTCTGAGGTACAACTTAATGCTGACTTTTCCATTGATGCTGCCTGACCTGCTGAGTTCCCCCAGTGTTTCCTATGTGTAGTTTTTCAGGAGCCTTTTGTCTCTTCGGACTCACAATCTACCTGGTAAGGATGGAAGTCCTATTTCACTCTGATCCTGAATCTGCTGTTTTCCACCTTCCATCGCCATCGAGGGAACAAAATTGAAACAGTGGATGAGTTCAGGTAACTTGGCAACATCACCTCTTGTGATGGTTCCCTGGACAAGGAATTCAATGCCAGGTTTTATAAAGCCAGCCAGTACCTTGGCCACATTCATTCATATGCGTTAAACCAGCAAAATATTCGACAATCCACAAAGCTCCGGGTGTCCAATGTTGTCGTCGTTTGCTGTCTCCTTTGTGGCTGTGTAACATGGACCGTTTTCAGAAGATATCTCATGCAGCCGGAGTGCTTCCACATTTGAAGCCTGAGGTCAATGCATGGCATCCACTGGCAGAACCGAGTCTGAAACCTGGAAATACTGCACGTTGACGAAAGTGTAATCCTGGCACTTAAGGCACAGTTCAGGACAGATCAGTTTTGTCACTTAACCTTTTAGTTAGCTATGTATTGATGAGCCATCCCTCAGTACTGTAACAACAGTCCCTCAACACTGTAACAACAGTCCCTCAACACTGTAACAACAATCCCTCAATACTGTTACGACAGTCCCTCAAAACCGTAAAAACAGTCCTCTACATTGTAACATAAGGGTATGTTTCGGATGTCAGAGGTTTTTGGAACATTGAATATTCAGAGAGATTCTGCTAGTTCGAATGTGCTGCCATTGTAAATATACAATGTTGTTAATGTACCTGATCTTATTTCTAATGTTAAAGATAAGAAAGTGAATTTAGCAATTAAAACTGGAGTGAATTGCTTATTTTTCTATTTGTATTGGAGAAATATAAAACACCATGTCAATAGACGGTGTTTTTGAGACTCAGATTCAGGTTTAACATCAAAGCATATAGTGAAATGCATCGTCTGTGTTAACAACCAACACATCCAAGGATGTTCTGGGGGCAGCCCGCAGTGCCACCTCGCATTCTAGTACTAGCATAGAACGTCCACAATGATTCTGCCGGATGCCCCCTCTCCTGGAGGTTTGTTGTATGAATGAAGATTGTATGCATTACCCAGTTCCATTATAGAATTCCGTCTCTCCACACTTCCCACATCAATGGATTCATATTCCTGGACACCAACCAAGTAAATGTGTTCTGCATCTGCGTCAACGCCTTGGCTTTCTTGCCTGAAGTGTGTAGCCAAGCATTCAACAAGGTAGTCCAGTGTGATCTAAGCAGTGTGCTCTTTTTGATTTAATATATCTTCCTTGTTTTTGGACATCATTAATAAAGGAACTTATATGCAGATTTAACAGTCTTCTCAACTTATTCTGTCACCTTCAAAGACTCTCTTTGAAGTCTCTCAACTCTGATATCATGCCAGGTATAGAACACAATTATCCAGATGGGTTCTGACCAAGGCTTTGTGCAACTGAATCAGAATCAGGTTTATTATCACTGACATATGTCAGGAAATTTGTTGTTTTGAGGCAATATATAAAGTATACTATAAATTACACTCAGTGGCCACTTTATTATGTACAGCATTGGAACCCGGTGTGGTCTTCTGCTGCTGGTGCCCATCCACCTCAAAGTCTGACGTGTTGTAGGTTGAGAAGTCTTCTTCTGCACGCCATTGTTGTGACGTGTGGTTATTTGAGTTATTGTCACAGTGTCCTCTTTTATCAGTCTGACCGTTCTCCTCTGGCCTCTCTCATTAACAAAGTATTTGTCATTTAATATCAGAGACAACCTGAAATTCTCACTCTCTGCAGACATCCTCAAAACAGAAGAAAAAATGCAAAGAATGAATGACAGAAAAGAACATGTCCCCAAAGTCCCCTACCTGACTCCCATAGAACAACAGCATCAAACCGCCCCATCCCCTTCCTCCCTCTTCTTCTACCAGCAAAGCCCCTACATGGTCTGCAGTACATTAAAAACTAACATTTCAACATCCCATCCCACAGGATCTCTCTCTCTCACCAACAAGGGAGAGACAGATATCACTCTTTCCACTCTGAAAGGGGAGATAAGTGGCCACTATTTTGATGTTACTGTCAGTCTGATTTTTATTTCGAGTTCCCCAACTCGAGAATCAGCAGAAAACTCTCGCTCACCATTGAGAGAAAGAGAGAGGGAGATCAATCACTGAGTGCAGAGGCCTCTGACAGCCTGACCTACCATGCACAAAGCCATGATAACTATCTTTGATGTTCCAACAACTGCTACGCTTCAGTTTGTGTCACCGGCGCGAATTCGTGTCCACAGGGCCCCGAAGATGCCCGAGTCAGGCTGAACCTGGACATATCGTAAACACGGCTGAGCAGCGAGCTCCAAAATCAGGAACACGCCGTCACGCAGATCTGCAGTTAAGTTGCCACTGTAAATCAAAGACCCCAACAGGACCCAGACACACTGAAAAGGGCAATAGAGATAGTAGAAGAGGAAGGATTTAACTGTTTCACTGTTGGGCAGGGAGAACTCACCCCATGATGCCATCTATAGCCCCACCCCTTTTTGCCCACAGAACTGACACTCACAGGACATATTTTGGTTTTCACATCATTCTCTATAAAAGCTAGAGACTATTTGGTGAAAATCTCAGAAAATCAGAAGTTTCTGAGATACTGAAACCACCCCATCTGGCACCAACAATCAGTCCACGGTCAAAGTCACTTAGAACACATTTCTTCCCTGTTCTGATGTTTGGTCTAAACTACAACTGAACCTCATGACCATGTTGGCATGATTTTATGCATTGCTGCCACATGATTGGCTGAATAGATTTTTGCTTTAATGTGCAGGTGTACTTAATAAAGTAGCCACTGGGTGAAGGTCCATAATGGTAGATGATAGCTTCTTGGGATATCACCTTTTGAATGTGTCCTTGATGCTGGGAAGGCTAGTTCCCATGATGGAACTGGCTGAGTTCATAATCAGGAATCACTGGGTGTCTTTCTCCCCATTATTTGTGACATTTACCTGGAGTGTTGTAGACAAAGGGCCTGAAGAATTGTTGGAGATCCCTAGCACCTATCCCAAAATCTCTTTGACCCACTACCATCAGGAAGGAGGTACAGGAGCATCACAGTCTCTCAGGTTGACCTACCATGCACAAAGCCATGATAACTATCTTTAAACAGTCCACGCCTATCCAAATACTTACATATTCGGTCCTTTAGATTACCTTTCAATAACTTTCCCCACAACTAACGTCAGTCTCACTGGCCTATAATTTCCTGATTTCTGCTTAGAGCCTTTTTTATAATGAGCAGGACAACACTGGCTATCTTCCCATCCTCTGGTACTTCTCCTGTCACTAAGGATGTTTTAAATACCTCTGCTAGGGCCTGGCAGTTTCAGCACTTGCCTCCCTTAAGGTCTGAGAGAACACCTTGTCAGCGTCTGTGGCTAGCAAACACCTCCTCCTCTGTAATCTGTACAGACTCCATGAAGTTGATGCCACTTTGCTTCACTTCAGTAAACTCTGTCTCCCTCTCCTGAGTAAATACAGATACAAAGACTGCATTTAAGATCTCCCCCATCTGCTTTGGCTTCACATATGGATAACCATTCTGGTCTTCCAGAGGACCATTTTTGTCCTTTGCAGTGCTTTGGCTCCTAACAAACCTGTAGAATCCCTTAGAATTCTCCTTCACCTTGTCTGCTAGAGCAACTTCATGCCTTCTTTTAGCCTTCCTAACCTTTTTCTAAAGTCTTTTCTTGTATTTCTCCCTCTCCATAATCAGCTCATTTGGTCCTATCTGCCTAGACCTGCTATACACCTCATTTTTTCTTTTAACCAGTTCCTCAACAGTTCTTGAAAACCAGGGTTTCCGACGTTTGTTTTCTTTACCTTTTATTCTGACGGGCACAAATGAGCTTTGTATTCTCACAATTTTGTTTTTGAAAGCCTCACACTTACCAAGTACACCTTTGCCAGAAACTGGCCTGTCCCAATCCACACTTGCTAGATCATTTCTGATGCCATCAAAATTGGCCTGTCTCCAATGTAGAATCTCAACCCACAGACCAAATCTATCTCTTTGCATATTGACAGGCCACATCAATATCTGGTATTTGGGACCACTCCACAAGATCAAACCAACAGAAAGCTGGGAACTCATTCAGCTCCATCATGGACACTAGCCTCCCCAGTATCCAGGACACCTTCAAGGAGGAATGCCTCAGAAAGGCGGCATCCAACATTAAGCATCACTATTACCCAAGACATGCCCTCTTCTCATTGCTACCATCAGGGAGGAGGTACAGGAGCCTGACGGCATACACACAATGATTCATGAATTGTTTCTTTCCTGGCACCACCAGAGTGTTGAAAGGTCATTAAACCCCTAAATACTACCTCACTACTTTTTATTTTTGTTTCTCTTTTTGCACTACTTAATTAATTTAACTAATATAATATAATATATATATACTTCTTTAACTAATATAATATAATATATATATACTTCTTACCCTAGTTTACAGTTTTTATAATTATGTATTGTAAAGTACTGCTGCCACATGCCAACAAATTTCACAACATATGCCAGCAATATCAAACCTAATTCTGAGTTTGGAGTTCAATTCTGGCACAGTCTGTAAGGAGATTGTACGTTCTCTCTATGAACAAAGTGGGGCTCCTCCAGATGCTCCATTTTCCTCCCACATTCCTAAGTAGGTTAATTGGTCATTGTAAATTGTCCCGTAATTAAGCTAGGTTTAAATAGGTGGGTTGCTAGGCGGTGTGGCTCATTGGGCAAGAAAGGACTGTTCTACACTGCATCTCTAAATAAATGATAAGACAAGTAAAACAATCCTTCCCTCATCCTCTCAAGATCTTCCTGTAACACAGTCTTGACAGGGGTATTGCTGGAGGAAATGTGACAATGTCTTCAGCTGATGACTAGACATACAGCATGCCCCGTACTATTTGAAGAAACTTGGAGACCATTTATTCAACATTTTCATATGATGTAAGCTGACCTTTTCTGAATCCTTCTCAATAACTTTTTGTCCGTGTATAGAGAGCGAAGTTAGTGACAAATAACGATTTTAACCAATGAAACATGGAAGCCCAGCTTTTGTTTTGTTTTGTTTTTATTTTGAGTGTTTTTTTGTTAGTTTAGGGGGACTTTTTTTCTCTTTGTAAAAAAACTTTTTTCTTTGAATCGTTCTCATGTTTAGTTTCTAAGAGATTGGGAGGCTTAGATTACACATGTTACTCGGAGTCTGTTTGTGTATACGTTAACCGTTATTAGTGTAATGCCCATATCTTTGTATCATTATCATTGTTATGGTTATCTATTTAAAACTCAATAAAGAAGATAAAAGATTGATAAAGAACAGTATGCTCCGTACTGGTAGGATCCTTATGGAGCTTAGTGGCACATTGCCAGCCTCCACAGATCTCCCAGCTCTTGGACTGGGAATTCTGCCACCGAGTCAGTGCCAGGCTTAAGCTGGTATAAGCACAAGTAAATGCACTCAAATGTACAGCAGATCCTACCTCTAGGGGAAAAGTAAGTTGAGGTTTTTGCTTGATTTAACTCAGTTAATTTAAAGTTTATTATTGTTTTGAACTAAGCACAGTGGCCACATTATTAAGTACCATTTGTGCCTAATAAAGGGGCCAGTGAGTGTATGTTTGTGGTCTTCTGCTGCTGTAGCCCATCCACTTCAAGAATCAACATGCTGTATGTTCACAGATGTTTTAATGTGTGGTTATTGAGTTACTGTCGCCCTCCTGTCAGCTTGAACCAGTCTGGCCTCTGTCCTCTCTCGTTAACACAATGTTTTTGCCACTGAAATGCAGCTCACTGCTCGTTATTTTGATTTTTTTTTTGCATAATTCGCTGTTAATTCTAGAGACTATTATACATTAAAATCCCAGGAGATCAATAGTTTCTGAGATAGTCAAAACACCCTGTCTGCACAAACAATCATTCCATGGTCAAATTCACTTAGATCATAGTTCTTCCCCATTCTGATGTTGGCCTGAACAACAACTGAACCTCATGACCACGTCTATATGATTTTATGTATTGAGTTTCTGCCAGATGATTGGCTGATTAGATATCTGCATTCATGCGCAGGGATGCAGTGTACCTAATAAAGTGGCCACTGAGTGTATGTTTCTTCTTTGAAAAACTGTAATACATTTTAAAATTGTTTTTTAATCCAGGGTTTTGATTCAAAATGTCAACAGTTCCTTCCCCCCAAAAAGATGCTGCTCAACCCGCTGAGATCCTCCATAAATAAAATTCTTGTTATGTTCTTAATGCTTCATAATGATTAACATTGACAGTTTTAACTGAGAGTGTGTCTAGGGGTGGGATGGAAGACCCAAGGCTTCATTGGCAGTCAAAATCTTTCTGGGGCCAGGAAATTGCACTGGGTGGGGTCTTTAGGTTAAACCTAACTGAGGGGCACTAGGCTCCAAAGTGTAAGAACTGCACCACAGACCACCCGTGTTTCATCGGTTCAGTTGTCCAAAGATACACCACAAGACATTCAGAGTCAAGAGGTACCATATGACATTGAGAGAGTCATTCAAGTCAGCAGAGCAAGGTGCACCACCACCTGATATGGAGCAGCCCATGCACAGGATTAGGAAAAAGCTTCAGAGGGTTGTAAACTCAGCTAACTCCATTATGGGCACAACCATCCCTATCGTCAAGGATATCTTCAAATGATTGTGCTTCAAGACAGAGCCCTCCATCTCGATGAAACCTCAGCATCCCAAACATACCTCCTTCTCATTAACTACCATAAGCAAGGAGGTACTGGAGCCTGAAGGTGCACACTCAGTGTTTGAGGAACAGCTTCTTCACTTCCGCTGTCAAGTGTCTGAATCCATGAACACGTCCTTTCTATTTTGCTCTCTTTTCACACCATTATTTGTTAGTATATTTCTTATTGTGACTTACTTGTGTGTATTGCACTGTACTACTGCTGCAAGAAAACACATTTCATGATATAGATTATGATAATAAAACTGATTCTGCTTCTAAAGGTGCTGGCAATACAGTATCACAGATTGTAGATAATACTATCATCTTCCATCATTCTCTTCAGAGAATATATCCAAAGACTTCTATATCCTTGCAATGCTATTGCCACATCTGTGTAGTTAATAACAGATGGCACTTTCCAAGTAAGGTAATAATGACTTTGGGGACTTCAAATTTGGCTGCTCATATACTCACTAATCTCCCAATCCACATCAAGCAATCTCTCCTGAAACAATGCACACACATTGCTGGAGGAACTCAGCAGGCCAGGCAGCATCTATGGAATAGAGTAAATAGTCGACGTTTTGGTCCAAGACCCTTCATCAGAACTGGAAAAGAAGGGGAGGAGTCAGAGTAAGAAAGTGAGGGGGGGAGGAAGATGTTCAAGGTGGCAGGTGATAGTTGAAACTAGGAGAGGGGAAGCGTTTGTAGTAACAAGCTGGGGAGTTGATTCATGAAAGTAATAAGGAGCTGGAGAAGGGCTAAACTGATGGGAGAGGACAGAAGACCATGGAAGAAAGAGAAGGAAGAGGAGCACCAGAGGGATGTGATGGGCAGGTAAGAAGATAAGGGGAGAGAGGGAAATAGAAATGGAATGGTGAAGGAGAATGGGGGCTTGGGGGCATTACCAGTTCGAGAAACCAATGTTCATGCCATCAGGTTGGAGATCTCTTCCAAAATCTGCACTTTTTGTTTGGATGGGAATTGAACTTAAAATATTACAGCACAGTACAGGCTCTTTGGCTCGCAATGTTGAATTGAGTTTGAAAGCACAATTGAGAAAAAGGAAAGTGCTAGGTGTAACTAAGCATACAGCTGGATGAAAGAGGTTGGCTTAGATTGGATAAGGTCAAATCATATCGTCGAGCCAAATTTATTTTCATTTAACAATACACATGTACGCTATCAAATGAGACTATGTTTCTCCAGACTAGGGTGTAAAACACCGTAGTATACATAACACGCAATAATTTATGAAAGTAAGGATAAAATATGCAGATGGTTACATATAAATAAACAAACTAAACTGCATAAATTAAATATTGGAAGGTACAGAAGAGATTAACCAGTGACTCTACAAATGTGATGCTGCAGGGAGTTCAGAAGCCTAACGGCCCAACTGTTTCCTATCTTGACAATTTTTGTTTTTATGCATCGGAATCTCCTGCCTGATTGTACAAAGTCAAAGAGAACGTTGGATGGAAGGGTGGGATCCTTAATAATACTAAGCACCTTGCGTATGCTGCACTATATGAATTGATAAATGTCCCCAATGCATGGTAGGGTGACCCCTATGATCCTCTCAGCCATTTTTATAGTCCTTAGTAGGAACCCATTCTAATGCCTTAACATCAATTATCTTGTTCTAGAGGGCTATGAAAAGTTTCAGCATTGATTGGCATGTGGGAATTGTTAGCTAATGACAGAGGCAAGTGGTGACATTGACTTGAGTAAGGATGCGTTGCCATGACGATGAGTGATTTTCAATAGACCAGCAGCATACAGAAGGCCACAGAAACAGGGATGACAGTGCATCAGTGGCTTTCCAGTCAGAATTTCAGTTGCAAGACATCAAGCCCGACTCTGTCTTTCCAGTATGGGCTTATTTATTCAAAAATGCAGTATGTGATATGGCCTCACCAAAGTTTGCCGAAGATGCACATCTGTCATGTCATGTAGAGGAATGGAAGACAGTGATTTAATATCATAAAACATCATGGAAGCAATAACAATCTAAAAGAAAAGAAATTCATATAGAGCTGTTATAATAGATTAAAGAAATGTTTCTTGGTGAAAACCTTGTTGCTAAATATGTCGGCATTTTATTGGCAACATTACAGTTCTTCCAATTCATTATGGAAAGGATGTGCAAGCTTTAGAGAGAATGCAGAGGAGATTTGCTATGATGCTGCCTGGATTAGAGAGCATGTCTCATGAAGAAAGGTTGAGTGAGTGAGGGCTTTTCCCTTTAGAGTAAAGGAGGATGAGAGGTGACAAGATGATAAAAGTAGGTAGCCAGTGACTTTTTCCCAGGGTGAAAATGACCAATACAAGAGAGAATAATTCTAAGGTGATTGGAAGAAAGTATAGAAAGAATGTTAACGGTAGGTTTTTTACACTGGAATTGGTGGGTGTGCAGAGTGCGCTTCCAGGGAGGGTTGAGGAGACAGATATATTAGGGCTATTTAAGAGACTCTTAGAAAGGTACACGGATGAAAGGAAAATAGCGGGCTATGTGGGAAGGAAGGGATTGATTGATTGATCTTGGAGAAAGCTAAAAGGTTGGCACAAAAGGGCCTTTACTGTTCTTTGTTCTAAAACAAGATAGAGTCATAGTATAATACATGTTCATCGAATCAACTCCGTGTACCTGTCCAAGTGGCTTTTAAATGTTCTTATTCCATCAGCCTCAACCATTCCATATGTGCACAGCTTCTTGAGTCCCTTTTAACTTTTTTTCCTTTTTCTCCTCAATGTTCTCTAGCTATTGATTCCCTAACCCTGGTCCAAGAGGACCACAATCTTGTCATGAGGTTTGAAGGCCTGCGTGCCTCAATGACCTGGAAAGCTATATTGGCTGGAGTCAAGGCTTTACACTTTGGCTCTTGGCAAAGTCATCCATGCCAAACAGGTCAAAGGGTAAAGGCCAGACTAAGAGTGGTCCACTGGTCCTCCAAATTCAGTGGTTCAGCTCAGGGCAAACAACCATGACTGATCAAACAAAACTGTTATGGAAACAGTAATGAAGAATCTTTCTACATCTGAGTGCAATGGTATTCCTGAATCTTCACCTAGGACTTGGATGACTGGCAGTAGTGAACACCGAGAGGAAGCTACTGACATGATGAAGGAGGCCCTGAACACCACCAGAGATGGAGGACCTTCATTGCTGCCCTGAATGTGGCATAACGTACATAAATAAAATCATTCACCTTATCAATGCTGCTCATGATTTTGTACACCTCTGTAAGAACAACTCTCCAAGGCATAAAGTCCTAGACTGTCCATCACTGCCCTCTAACTCATCCCCCAAGATGCAAAAAGATGGAGCTTAATTACACCTGACTTTCTCATCATGTTGCCAATCCAGCCTCACCATATGTCCTGCTCACAATATTCTGTGCAGACTGCTGCTTCTAGAATTTGTGCTAAATCCTGTGATGTTCCCTGTCATGTTGCAGGTACCTCAGTTGTTGACCCACTATTTTCTCACTCCAATGCCCCACATTTGACTACTTAACTTGGCAGAACTTAGCGTAACCCTATAACAGTGTCAGTGACACGGGTTCAATTCCCGTGATTGTCTGTAAGGAGTTTGTATATTCTCCCCATAACCGTATGGGTTTCCTCCGGGTGCTCCAGTTTCCTCTCACATTCTAAAGGCATACAGGTTAGTAGGCTAATTGATCACATGAGTGTAATTGGGCAGCACAGGCTCATTAAGTCAGAAGGTCCTGTTATTGTGCTGTACCTCTAAATAAATAAATGTAACTAGGGGATTTTAAAATAAAATAATTTCATGAGAAAATTGTATCGGCTATATCATTTTCTCAATCTGTGCAGGTTCCACCATATTTCCATCTTTACATTTCATCTGGCTTTGTAATGGTCTGTTCAGCCCATCAACTCTAAGCAACACACACAAAATGCTGGAGGAACTCAGCAGGCCAGGCAGCAACTACGGAAAAGTGTACAGTTGGTGTTTTGGGCCAAAACGTCGACCGTACTCTTTTCATTGATGCTGCCTGGCCTACTGAGCTCCTCTAGCATTCTGTGTGTGTTGCTTGGATTTCCGGCATCTGCCGATTCTCTCTTGTTTGTTATTCCATCAATTGTAAACTGGTTCTCCATAGCATTCCTGCAACCTATTCTCTCTTGCATACCCATGAACCCTCCCTTGGTTCTCCAACCAAAGAGTAATCTGCAGTATCCAATAACTAACAAACCTCACACATCTTTTTCATGTTGGAGGAAGCCCAGGGGAAACCAACACTCTCACAGGGAAAACACTCGTCAGCTTCAAACCCAGATCTGCTGAAGCTATACAGCAGCAGCACCTGTCTACCACACTATTTATGTCTGAAGTCAGAGACTAATGCCTTAGGAAAGGGAAAAGATTTATAAAGGATCTGAAAGGTAATTTCTTCACACAGAGGGTAATGCATATATGGATCAAGCTGTCAGAGGAAGTGGCTGAGTCAGGTACAATGTCAACATCTAAAAGTCATTTGGATCACACATGGATAGGGAGGATTTAGAGGAAGATATGGTCAATTGGGTCAGAATCAGAAGCAGGTTTAACATTACTGGCATATGTCATAATTTTTTATGTAGTAGCAATACACAATAATAAAAACTGTAAATTACAGTAAGAGGTATATATGTAAATATACTATAATATATATACTATATATACACAGCCACACATTGTTTATATACATTTTCTCTTTTTGCTCTACTTATTTAACTATGTTAAACTAAATAAGTACCGTAATGCAAAATGAGAATAAAAAAGTAGTGAGGTATTATTCATGGGTTCAATGTCCATTCTGAAATCTGAAGCAGAGGGGAAGAAGCTGTTCCTGAATTGTTGAATGTGTGCTTTAGGCTCCTGATGGTAGCAATGAGAAGAGGGCATGACCTGGGTGATGAAGGTCTTTAATGATGGACACCACCTTTTTGAGGCATTGCTATTTGAGGATGCCTGGGAGGGCTACTGTTCACGATGGAGCAGAGTTCACAAATGTCTGCAGCTTATTTCGATCCTGTACAGTCATCTTCACGCTAATACCAGACGGTGATGCAGCCAGTTAGAATGCTCTCCACGGCACTTCTGAGGAAATTTGTGAGTGGGCAACTTGATCGGCACGGATGCATCTTTTCTCTGTGTCTTGAGTGTTACTGAATGAACATAGAAAGGAGAATACCTCATTGATCCTAATGAAAGATTTCTTCCCAAAATGACAACAGTTTATTTCCCTCCTGAGATGCTGCCAGACCGTCTGAGTTCCTCCAGCATTTTGCGTGTGTGCTCAACTTCGCAGTCTGTTGCTTCTGGATGGTTTGTAGTATCATCAAGAATATCTCCCACTCTGGCCATTCCCTCTTCTCTCTACCATGTTCTGGGAGTAGAGGAGATTGAAAGCCCAGACATCCAGGCTGAACAACAGCTTCTTCCCTACTGCTGTCAGACTACTAAACCAATCACCTCTTTCACAATCCCTTCCCGGTGGTGCTTGTTGTGTATTTAATATTTCAGTCATATTTGAGTAATAATGTAAATGTATTGGTTGATTAAGGATTCTTTGTGTTTTAAATAGTTCATTATGGACTATATGTAAAAGTAGGTGAATAATATACATCATTATGCCACGGCATCATGCATGCTTGTCTCACTTAAAGTAACAATGAAACTAAGGATCGTTATAGAATCATAGAGTCATAGAAAAGTACAGCTCAGAAACAGGCCCTTCAACTGTTCTAGTCCATGCTGAGCCGTTTAAACCTGCAAACACGAGGAAATCTGCAGATGCTGAAAATTCAAGCAACACACACAAAATGCTGGTGGAACACAGCAGGCTAGATAGCTTCTATAGGAAGAAGTAGAGTCGTCGTTTCGAGCCGAGACCCTTTGTCAGGACTAACTGAAGGAAGAGATAATAAGAGAGTTGCTACACTCTGCCCACAAGAGAAAGCAGGATCTCCCAATGGCCACACATTTTAATTCCATGTTCCATTCCCATTCTGATATGTCCATCCATGGCCTCCTCTACTGTCAAAATGAAGCCACACTCAGGTTGGAGGAACAACTCCTTATGTTCCGCCTGGGTAGCCTCCAACCTGATGGCATGAACATTGGCTTCTTTAACTTCTGTTAATGCTCCTCCTCCCCTTCTTACCCCATCCCTGATATATTTATTCATCTATTTATTTATTTGTTTACTTATTCATCCATTTATTTATTTATCTTTCTATTTATTTATTATCCCCTTTTTTCTCTCTCTCTGCCCCTCTCACAATCACTCCTTGCCTGCTCTCCATCTTCCTCTGGTGCTCCTCTCCCCCTTTCTTTCTCCCTAGGCCTCCCGTCCCATGATCCTCCCCCTTCTTCAGCCTTGTATCCCTTTTGTCAATCAACTTTCCAGCTCTTAGCTTCATCCCTCCCCCTCCTGTCTTCTCCTATCATTTCAGATTTCCCCCTCCCCCTCCCACTTTCAAATCTCTTACTATCTCTTCTTTCAGTTAGTCCTGACGAAGGGTCTCGGCCCATAACGTTGACAGTACTTCTTCCTATAGATGTTGCCTGGCCTGCTGCGTTCCGCCAGCATTTTGCCTGTGTTGCTTGAGCCATTTAAACTGCCTACCCTCTTTGACTTTCGCCAGAACCAGGGCCCTCCATATCCCTGCCACCCATTCCTGGCTCCGTTTTGTTCTTTCAATTAGTTTTATGGTTTGGAATTGCAAAGCATAACAGAGCTGCCACATTCTCAAACTCTTTTACCTCTCTTGCTTCTTCTATCATGTTCGTTGTAGCACGTCAGTAGCTTTACACCTTTCTGCCGTCTGTGTTGCACTCATCACTGAATCTATTGTTGTATTTGTTGTTATCATGTACAGTGCTCTGCGAGCTTCATGTAAGCAAGGAATTTTATTGCACCCTGTGGTACGTAACAATAGACTAATCTAATCTAATCAAAGGTAATGTCATATTTGAAATTGCTTCATTATGTAAACTATTTTGGGAAGCACCCAGGTCATGGAGGAGCTTCCTTCTTTCTTGAAACATCTTTGAGAAAAACCAAATTAAATAACTTAGTAATCAACAATAAGCAACATCATTTTAAGGCATTTTAAAAAACTATCGCTACCTAAAGTCAACAAATCTCAGATGGCGGTCTTCGGTCGCAAGTGTGGATCCCCTTTAAGACAATGGAAGAGAAGATGCCACGCTGGATGATAAGTTAGTTTAAAGGGAAGTGGTTTCCAACTTCCATTGCCGTCTATTCTGCTGGCAAATGTACAGCCTCTGAAAATTAAAATTGAACACATCAGGGAGGGACATCAGAGACTGTTGTGTTTTATTTTGTTTCATGGAGACTTGGCTATCACCAGCCATTTCAGTTGCAGGAATACAGCTCGCTAGCTTCATGCTTCACCGTGAAAATAGGACTGCTGAGTCTTTCAAAGCCAGAGAAGATGGAGTATTCTTTATGATTACTCCTCATGTTGCACAGACGTGGCAGTTCTGTTCCAGTCCTGCTCACCAAACCTGGAGTACCTAGTGAACAAGTGCCATCATTTTATCTGCCACAGGAGTTTTCTGCCATCATCTTGGTAGCAGTGTATATTCCACCCTAGGCCCATGTCAAACAGGATCTGGACAACACACACAAAATGCTGGAGGAACTCAGCAGGCCAGGCAGCATCTATGGAAGAAAGTACAGTCGATGTTTTGGGCTGAGACCCTTCATCAGGACTGGAGAAAAAAAGCCAAGGAGTAGATTTGAAAGGTGGGGTGATGGGAGAGAGAAACACTGGGCAATAGGTGAAACTTGGAGGGGGAGGGATGAAGCAAAGAGCTAGACAGAAGGCATGGAAGAAAGTAAAATGGGGGGAGGGGGAAAGAGCACCAGAGGGAGGCAGTGGGGAGGGAAGGAGTTAACATGAGAGATGGAAAAAGGGATGGGAAATGGTGAAGGCGCGAAGTGGGACAACCCAAAGGAAAAATTATTTGGAACGAGGACAAGTTCTGCTAGGTGGAGGAGAGTGGTGGTGGACGGGAACTGGTTGGGTCTGGTGTCCAGAAAGAAGCCAAGAGGCTTGAGGCCTTTTTGGTGGGGGATAGAGGTGTATAGGGACTGGACATCCATAGCAAAAATAAGATGATGGGGGCCAAGGAACCTGAAATCATTGAAAAGATCAAGAGCGTGTGCAGTGTCACAGATGTAGGTGGGAAGGGACTGAACCAGGGGGGTAAATCAGAGTTGAGGTTTGCAAATACGAGTTCAGTGGGCAGCAACAAGCTGAAATTATGGGTCTATCTGGACAACTGGGTTTGTGGATTTTGGGTCGGATGTAGAAACGGGAGGTGCGGGGTGTGGGAACTATGAGGTTGGTGGCAGTGGATGGGAGATCCCCAGACTTAATAAGATTGGTGATGGCATGGGAGACAGTGTCTGGTGTTTCTTAGTGAGCTCTATTCAAACTAAGTAACGTAACCTACTGGCAAGAAACAGCACATCCTGTTGTCTTCTCCAACACTTTGGGTGATTTTAACCAGGCCTGCTGAAAAAGACCCAAAATAATTATCACCAACATATCACTTGTGGAACCACTGGAGCCAAAATACTGGACCATCAAGAACACTTACCATGTCATCCCACACCCACGCTTTGGAAAGCCTTATCACCTGGCTGTATTCCTAGTTCTAGAGTATAGGCAGAAACTGAAGACTGCAGCACCAATAGAGAACACAAAGAAGCTATGGACAAGGGAGTTGGAGGAATGTCAATGATTTGGACTATGGGATTAATGGATTTGTGGCTGAATTTGCAGGTGGTACAAAGATAGGTGGAGGAGCAGGTAGTGTTGAGGAAACAGAGAATCTGCAGAGAGACTTAGATAGTTTAGGGCAAAGAAGTGGCAAATGAAATACAATGTTGGAAAGTGTATGGTCATGCACTTTGGTGGAAGAAATAAATGGGCAGACTACTATTTAGATGGGGAGAGAATCCAAAATGCAGAGATGCAAAGGGATTTGGGAGTCCTTATGCACGATACCCTATAGGTTAACCTCTAGGCTGAGTGGGCGGTGAAGAAGGTGAATGCAATGTTGGCATTCATTTCTAGAGGTATAGAGTATAGGAGCAGCAATGTGATGTTCAGTGTCTATGAGGCAATCGTGAGACCTCACTTAGGGTATTGTGTGCAGTTTTGAGCTCCTTATTTTAAAAAGGATATACTGACATTGGAGAGAGTTCAGAGAAGATTCACAAGAATGATTCCAAGAATGAAAGGGTTACCGTATGAGGAACATCGGACGTCTGGCAGCTCTTGGGCTGTATTCCCTGGAGTGCAGGAGAATGAGAGGGGATCTCATAGAAACATTCTGAATGTTAAAAGGCCTGAATAGATTAGATATGGCAAAGTGATTTCCCATGGTAGGGGAGTCTAGGACAAGAGGGCAGAACTCCAGGATTGGAGGACATCCATTTAGAGCAGAGTTGCGGAGAAATTACTTTAATCAGAGAGTGGTAAATCTGTGGAATTAGTTGCCACAAGTGGCTGTGGTGACCAAGTCATTGGGTGTATTTAAGGCAGGGATAGATAGGTTCTTGATTAGCCAGGGCAACAAAGGGAATGGGGTGAAAGCAGGGGAGTGGAGATGACTAGAAGAATTGGATCAGCCCATGACTGAATGGCGGAGCAAACTCGATGGGCCAAATGGCCTACCTCTGTTCCTATATCTTACGATCTTGTGGTCTAAAAATGTTTATAAAACCGCTTTGGATATGCTATTGATGTCACTAACTTCATTAAAACCTGTGTGGATGAGTGTGTGCCTACGAGAACATATTGTATATCATCATTGTCATCAGCATCCTCATCATTATGTGCTGTGTCATATGACATGGGTGACCATGGTCTTCCATCTCCCTTTAATCTGTCATGCTGTTGTTCTTTTCTCTATCCATGACTATGATTGCTCTCATCAAATTTTTCCACAGAAGTGATTTACCTTTGCCTTCTTCTGGGCAGTGCTTTTATAAGATGGGTCACCCCAGCCATTATCAATACTCTTCAGAGAGTCTGGAGTCACTGGTCGCATAACTAGGACTTGTGATAGCACCAGCTGTTCATACGACCATCCACAACCTGCTCCCATGCGGGGGGGGGGGAGGGGGGGGAGGGGTGCTAAACAGGTGCTACACCTTGCCTAAGGTGACCTGCAGGCTGCAGAGAGAAGGCCCTCCTTACACCTCCTTTGGCAGAGATGTATATACCCAAATCAAAATCCGTGGATAAATCAGGAGATTCGTAGTCTGCTGAGAACTATATCTTTGTCATTCAAGTTCAGGACTATACCAGAAAGCCAGGTATGACTTACTAAGGGCTTTCTCAAGAGCAAAAAAAACATTAACTCTGGCAGGGTTTAGAGGCCATTACTTCCTATGAAGCAGAACCTTACATCATGAATGGCTGTGATGGTTCACTCCCAGATAAGCTCAATGCCATTTATGCATGTTTTGACAGGGAAAAGAAAACTACAGCTATGAGCAGCATCCAATGACCCTGTGATCCCTGTCATGGAGGCTAACGTCAGAACGTCCTTCAAGAGGGTAAACCCTCACAAGGAGAGATGGTGTACCTAGTAGGGCTCTGAAAATTTATGCCAACAAACTAGCAGAAGTATTCAAAGGTATATTTTCAATTTCTCATTGCTACAGTCGGAAGTTCCCACTTGCTTCAAAAGGACAACAATCAAACCAGGCCCAAGAAGAGCAAGGTGAGCTGCCTTAATGACTTTCATCCAGTAACACTCACGTCTATGGTGATGAAGTGCTTTGAGAGGTTGGTTATGGCTAGAAACAGCTCCTGCCTAAGCAAGGACCTGGACCCTCTGTAATTTGCCTGTTGCCACAGTAGGTTGACAGTGGACATGATCTCATTAGCTCTTCCCATAGTATTAACTTGCCTGGACAATAATAATACTTACTTCAGGCTGCTGTTCATTGACTACAACTCAGTGTTTAACATAATCATTCATACCGTTCAAATTAAAAAGTTCCAAAACCTGGGCTGCTACACCTCCTTCTGCAACTAGATCCTCAATTTCCTTACTGCAAAACCGTAGTCTGTGCGGTTGGGAAATAAAACCTTCCCCCTCTGACAATCAACATTGGCATACCTCAAGGATGTGTGCTTATCCCACTGCTCTACTCTCCCTACACCCATGACAGTGTAGCTAGGAACAGCTCAAATGCCATCTATAAATTTGTTGATGATACAGCCATTGTTGGCAGAATTTCTGATGGTGACAAGAAGGTGTACACGAGTTGTTTTGAAGCAACAACCTTGCAGTCAACATCAGTAAGACAAAAGGATTGGACTTAAGAAGAGGTAAGACAAGGGAACACACACCCGCTCTCTCTGAGGAATCAGAATTGGAAAAGGTAAGAAATTTCAAATTCCTGGGTGTCAATATCTCTGAGGATCTATCCTGGGCCCAGCATATGGGATGCAGTTACAAAGAAGGCACAACAGCGGCTACATTTCTTTAAAAGTTAGGGGAGGTTTGATATATCACCAAAGACACTTGCAAATTTCTACAAATGTACCATGGAGAACATTCTAATTGGCTGCATCACTGTCTGGTATGGGGTGGAGGGCTTCTGCACAAGATTGAAATAAGCTTCAGAAAGTTGTGAATTCAATCAGCTCCATCATGGGCATTAGCCTCACAGCATCCAGAACATCACCAAGGAGCAATGCCTCAAAAGGGCGGCATCCATCTTTAAGGACCCCCGTTACCCAGAACATGCTCTCTTCTCATCGCTACCATCAAGGGAACAGGTATGGGATCTAGAAGGTACACCCTCAATGATTCAGGAATAGCTTCTTCTCTTCTGGTATCAGATTTCTGAATGGACATTAAACCTATGAGCACTATTTCACTACGGTAGTTTATTTTCTCTTTTTGCACTGCTTATTTAAGTTTGAAGAATATATTATATATGTATACATCATTGTAATTTACCGTTTTCTATTACATGTTGTAATGTACTATTGCCACCTAACAACAAATTTCCGACATATGCCAGTCAAATTAAACCGGATTCTGATCATACAGAGAGGAAGCTGTTGGTATCTGCCATCTTATCCAATTATCTCAATAACATAGACCAAAGGGCAGAGGAGCAGAATTAGGCCATTTGGTCCATTGAGTCTGCTCCACCATTCTATCATGGCTGATTTATCATCCCTCTCAACCCCATTCTCCTGCTTTCTCCCCATAACCTTTGACCCCTTACTAATCAAGCACCCATCCACCTCTTTAAATGTACCCAGCAAGCTGCCCTTCACAGCTGTTTGTTGCAAATAATTCTACAGATTCATCGCCCTCAGGCTGAAGGAATTCCTCCTTATCTCTGCTCTGTCCTTCTATTCTGAGGCTGTGCCCTCTCGTCCTAGACTCTCATATTATAGGAAACATCCTCTCCATGTCCATTCTATCTAGGCATTTCAATATTTGATAAGTTTAAATGAGATCCATCCTTGTTTTTTAAACTCCAGTGAGCACAAGCCTAGAGCCATCAAATGCACCTCAGATGTTTAATCTTTCATTCCTGGGATCATTCTTGTAAACCAAATTCAATGGCTAAATACAGAGTGGAATCCATTGGCATGTGCTATCTTTTCCCATTTTATCAATAACTCTCGTACAATCAAAGTGTTTGGTGCTTGCATCAATTTATAAAATAACACCCATGCACAGAGAGTCCATGATAATGGAGATACTATGTATGTGGGAAAATCTGTGACACTCGTATTATGCGCCCGGGGATCTCTATAGTAGTTTAAGATGAAAGTTCAAATAAACTTATCAAAATAAATTAGAAAAAAGAAAGATAATGGAATCAATGAAAGCCTACACACAAAGACTGACAAACAGCCAGTGTGCAACAGAGGAGAAACTGTGAAAACACAAACATTAATTATAGACAAGTATATAAATCATACTGAGAGAATGTTGAGGTGAGTGAAGACACCCAGTTTGTTTCAAGAGCCTGATGGTTGTAGGGTTATAACTGTTCCTGAGCCTGGTGGTGTAGGAACTGAGGCTCCTACATCTCCTTGCCAATGGCAGAGCATAGCTTGGACTGTGGGGGTCCTTGAAGATGGATGTTGCTTTCTTGCTGCAGCGCTCCTTGCAGATGTGCATCATGGTGGGGAGGCCTTTTCTTGTAATGAACTGGGCTGTATCCAACACTTCTTGTAGTCTTTTCCATTCCTGGGCATTGGTGATTCTATACTAGACTGTAATGCCAGACCAGTCAAGATATTCTCCACTATGCAACTATAGAAGTTTCTAAAAGTTTTAGATGGCATGCTGTCCTGGAGATCCTGGTCATACACCTATTGAATTTATTATAGTGTTGCACAAAGTGTGAAGCGTGAAATGTTAAATCAGAAGAGCCCTGCCTAAATTATGGATTTTCTTGTCGAGCACACAGCCATCTGCTGTAATGGAGAGATGGAACCTTTGCCAAGCTAATCTTGTGATGTACATAAATCCTCCAATCTCTAAAACACATTGTAATCTCCAGATTTCCTTTCACGGTCTCAAAAGCCACCTGGCCTTTTGCCAAAAGCATTCGCAATCTGGAAGAAGCTATTGCAGACAATGCCTTTGTTTTTTATTTTATCTTTTTTAATTTAGAGATATAGTGTGGAACAGGCCCTTCTAGCCCAACGAGCCGATTCGCCCAGCAACCCACCTATTCAACCCCAGCCTAATCACAAGACGGTTTACAATGACCAATTAACCTACTAACCAGGTTGCCTTTGGACTGCGGGAGGAAACCGAAGCATCCGGAGGAAGTTCACACTGTTGCGAAGAGAACGTACAAACTCCTTACAGACAGCACAGAAATTGAACTCTGAACTCTGGAACACCCCGAGCTGTAATAACGTCATGCTAACCGCTAAGCTTTTCATCTCTTTGTCTGAAAATTAGGAATCATACTATTTTCCACTTCTTTTATTCTGATCATCTTTGACTTAATACACTGACTGCTTTCCTCACTCGGCACAATGCTGCCTGATTTACGGTGTGTATGCTTACTGTGTTGATATGTGCTGTGCTCAGACATGTTGTTCTGCATACCATGTTGTAACGCATGGTTAGTTGAGTTACTGCTGTATTCCTCTCCGCTTGAACCAGTCTGGCCACTCTGCTCTGACCTCTCTCATTAACAAGACATTTGCATCCACAGAAATAACATTCATTGGATTTTTTTTCTTTCCTGCACCATTCTCTGTGAACTTCTGAGACTGTTGTGTATAAAAATCCCAGGAGATGAGCAGATTTGGAGATACTCAAATGGCCCTGTCTAGCAGCAACAATCATTCCCTGGTCAAAGTCACTTAGATCACATTCATTCCCTATTCTGAAATTTGGGCTGAACAATACCTGAATCTCTTGGCCATGTCTGTATGCACTGAGTTGCTGCCACATAATTAGCTGATTAGATATTTGCATTAACGAGCAGGTGTACCTAATAAAGTGGCCACAGAGTTTACTTCCTGCACTCTTTGTGTTTCAGCTTTCAAGCCTCCATTTCTCTTTTTTTTTATTTTCAGTCATGGTTTGGAACAAATTTTCAGGAAGAGCTGTACTAAAAGCAGTGAGTTAGTAAGGCAGGAACATCTCCAGTCCACCGCAGACAAGAATGTCATCTGAATCTTCCGCTTACAAACTTTCATCTACATATAGAGCGAATGATAAATGCAATGGAACCTGGCTAATTGCTAAATAGTATATTGCCATTTGCTTTTTAATTGGAAGCTCAGTTTGTGCCTTAACACATCTGCAAGATGCCGCTGTTTTGAGTTTTATCAGCACAGTTCAAATGATGCATGTACGATAATGACAGGCAGCATGTTGAGAGCGTAATGAGCCACCCACAGACACATCCTTCATGGATTAGCATCAATGTTTTAAATATGCATGATTACTTTGCAGGAGGAGCACTCCTAAATATTTAAAGCTTTAAAAAGCTGTCTGCAGCCTGACTCTGGAAACCTGTAGCTGTGGGTTTCAAGCATAAGGATTTCATTACTTTTGATCTGCATTATTTACATGCAAAGGGATTTTACATTTGAAGTTGACACAAAAAGAGATAGAAACCTTTACTGTTGCTAAGGACTGAGCATAAACTACCACTAGGAACATCAGTGTGTTGTTATGCAGCAACTCCGCCCTCGAGGGGACATTCATATTGGACAAATTTTGATAATCAGCCCCATTAAGATATATTTGATTGAGGAGACAATACCACAGATTAAAAGAAGCACGAGAGGTAGATAGACTTAATGAGGATATTTTGGTTAAGAATGTAAATATATCATATGTATATAATAGGAACCATGGAACATAAATAAAACATAGAACATTACAGTATAGTACAGACACTTCAAGCCCACGATCTTGTGCCAATGTTATAACCTACTCTGAGATCAATTCAATTCTTCTCTTCACCTTCATATGCTTATCATCCATACGCTTATCTAAGAGTTTCTTAAACATCCTTAATGTATCTCCTCCACCACCGTCCCATGCACCGACCACTCTGTGTATAAAATTGACAAACCCCATACTTTCCTCAAGTCATCTTAAGTTTATGTTCCCTGGCTTTAGCCAGCCTGCCCTTGGAAAGTCTTTAGCTGTCCACTGATTTTATGCCTCTTATCATCCTGTACACCTCTATCAAGTCACCTCTCATCCTCCTCCTAGCTCTCTCAACCTATCCTCAGAAAACATTCTCTCTAATCCAGATAGTATCCTAGCAAACCTCCTCTGCACCCTCTCTAAAGCTTTCACATCCTTCCTACAATGAGACTACCGGATATGAACACAACATTCCAAGTGTGGTCTAACCAGGGTTTTATAGAGCTGCTACATTACCTCATGGTTCTTGAACTCAGTCCCCCCAACTAATTCATCAAACTTTCAACCTAATCATTGGCTGATCCAATATCTCAGCATCATTATCCTGCACTGTCCCCATATCCCTCAGTTCCCCAAATCAATTGATCTCTGTGTGGAATAAACTCAATCACTCAGCATCCACACCTATCCAATGTAGTCATCTCCAAAGATCACTACCCAGGCACACATCCGGTCCACGAAGAGCTGCCTCAGGAGGGCAACATCTATGATCAAACATCCCCACCATCTGAAATGCCATCTTCACGTAGTTACCATCAGGCAGGCCTGAAGTCTCACACTAGTAAGTTAAATAAAGTCACTTCCCTTCAACTATTTGTAGATTGAGAAGAGCTGCACGACGCTATCCTCAGTACAGCAACCATTTTGACCACTTTGCACTACAATGGAGCTTTTGTTCTGATTGTGTTCTTTCTTGGATCACATTGTGTTTAATTTATGTTTTACTTGTGAATGCTATGCTTGTAATGCTATTTACTTGAGATGCTGCTGTCATTATGTCTTTTCATTACACCCGTGAATACATCAACTTGTCCATTGACAATAAACTCAATAAAGGGCCTCAGCCAAAAATATCAACTGTTTATTTCCATCCATCAATCCTGCCTGACTTGCTGAGTTCCTCCAGCATTTTGTGAGAACTGTATAATATACTTGATAATTGTAAGAAGGGAATATAGAGAAGGTCTCAGATTTAAATAATGTTTTTAATGTCCCAAGTCAACACAAGTTAAGTGTTTTTTAAAGTGCTTTTGGCATCTGAGAAACTTGCATACAGCCAACACCCATAAGCAGTAATGTGGTAATGACAATATTATCAGTTTTAGTGATCAACATAATGAAACAGGAATAATAGAAATGATAGAGGACTCTGGTAGTGAAATAGAAAATATTTGTGCAATTTGACTTTCTTTGCACATGGTTTGTCAGTCTTTCTTTATGTATAGCTTTGCATAAATTCTAATCTATTTCTTTATTTTCCTGTGAATGCTTGCAAGAAAATGAATCTCAAGATAATATACAGTACAAGTGCTTCTCACACACATCAGCAAAACCAAAGAGCTGATTATCGACTACAGGAGGAAGAAACCAGAGGACCATGAGCCAGTCCTCATTAGCAGATTGGAGGTGGAGAGAAAAATAAGCCGTAAGACGTGGGAGCAGAATTAGGCCACTCAGCCCATCGAGTCTGCTCCTCCATTCAATCAGAGGGTCAGTAACTCTAAATTCCTTGGCGCTATCATTTCTGAAGATCTGTCCTGGGACCAGCACAATAATGCCATTATAAAGAAGGTATAGCAATGCCTCTACTTTCTTAGAAATTTGCATAGATTTGGCGTATCATCTACAACTTTGGTGAACTTCTGTAGTTGCATAGTGGGAAATATACCGACTAGTTGCAGTTATTTATTTGCTTATTTTATTTAGTATTATCCTTTTTTGCATTTGCACAGTTTGTCTTCTTTTGCACATCGGTTGCTTGTCAGTCCATGTGCGTAGTTTTTCATCGATTCTATTGTGTTTCTTTCTTCACTATAAATGCCTGCAAGAAAAGGAATCTCCAGGGCAGTATATAGCTCTATACAGTATATGTATGTTGATAATATATTTACTTTTGTCTTTGACTTTACCTTGACTTTGAATTGGAAGTTATTTAGCTAGAGAATAGAGTGCAAAAGTAGAGGTGCAAGTCATAACAGCTGCAGGGGTTTCTGTAGGAAGGGGTTGGCAAGAGCGGTATGTGGGCTGGTTCACTGCTAAAATCCTGTCCGCAAAGTGAAAACAAGGAGTGTGCTAGAGATCTGTTTCTATCACATCTTACCTGGATGTAATGTCAGCACCTGGGCTCAGTTCTGAGCTGACTTGTGATAAGTGGTGATACTGGGGTTAGGGGGTGGGTGTTGTGGTTGTGGATGTATTTTGTATTGACCTTCAGCTTTATGTCAGGCACGAGAGGTCAGAGAGTGCCACCCTAAATTGAAAAATAAATTTAAGTTATGCTGTTTGTTTTTTTTCTCCATTTTACCTAATAGAACAATTTAAAGTCATTTTTACCAGCTGAGATGATGTGAGGTGAGGTGAGGGACTCCGTTGGTCAGGGTCAACCATGGATATTGCACCCTAGCGGCCTAGATACACAAGCCTGGGCAATACGATATGGAGAGCAGGCTGTTACCCATGCAGCAAGCTCCCCCTCTCCACACATCTGAAGAACCCAACGGAACGGCAAAGACAATACAGTTTGGTACCAGCAGTGTCTCAGGAGTTGCCAGTCAACATTGAACTCAATGTAGGACTGCTTTAAGGACTCCAGCTCCGGATTTTTCCCTCGGGGTTTTCTCCTGAAGCCTACCTCATGAATGGGTGTAGCCGCAAGGCAGTGGAGGTTTGATTTCAGAGTTTTTCTTCATCTAGATCAGCTGCCAATCACATCTAACAAGCCCCATCTGCCTGAAGTGACTGTTTTTAAGGCGCCAGTAACGCACCTTTGCCCCTTCTGCTGTCAGTAGAAATGGTTCTGCCACGCTTAGTAGCTAAGCCACATGTGAAGGCCAGGAGCTGAACTTGGTTGTCAGAGACTATTTGGGGTGCACGATATTGGGAGCATTTAATGGGTAGTGGGAGCTTGTCCCTTTACCTGGCTATAACAACCTTTAGGAACCATTACCAGCTAAATATGAAGAAACTGAATATGTTTTAAATACAAGAGATTTGTCAGAGATCCAAGTTCCTGAAATCCAGACTAACACACACAGAATAATACAGGAACTCAGCAGGGTCTCAGCCTAAAATATGAACAGTTTATTCCTCTACTTAAATGACACCTGATCTTCTGAGCTCCTCCAGAATTTTGTGTGTATATTGTTATGGCAAGTTGAAACAGCTTATGACTATTGGTTGGCTGACAACCAATCCCGGACTGACTTTCCCTGATTGGTTGTTGATCCTGACAATATCTGGAATGTTCCTTGTGACCATTAATATTGTCATGCTCTCGTTGCATGATTACTAAATAAAGTATCATTTTGTGTTCTGGCTTTGTTCTATCTCCTGGCTCAATCATAGTTATAGGCAAGAGAACACAACAACTTGGTGACAGGGTGCTGTATTATATCAACATGCTAACTTCAGCAGAAGACTTACATGCAGTTCTACAGGAGCAGCAATCTCAATGTGAGGCAAAGTTAATCGAAATCTTGACCAGCAGTTTATCAGTGAGCCCAACAACATTGGTATCAAACACAGAATAGAACTCATGTAAGTCGATTACTGCTTCCATTACTAACATCCAGTTCCATGCTGCTTCAGGAGTTACATTGGAATCATGGTTCAAATGTTATGAAGGTATCTCCCAGGATGAGTTTGCCAGTAAAGACAATTCATGGAAGACCATAGAACCATAGAACACTACAGCACAGTACAGGCCCCTCAGCCCTCCATGTTGTGCAGACCCATATAATCCATTAAAAGAAAGTACTAAACCCACACTACCCCATAACCCTCTATTTTCTTTCATCCATGTGCCTGTCCAAGAGGCTCTTAAATACCCGCAATTGTTCAGCCTCCACCACCATCCCTGGCAAGTCATTCCAGGCACTCACAATCCTCTGTGTAAAAAACTTACCCCTGATGTCTCCCCTAAACTTCCGTCCCTTAATTTTGTACATATGCCCTCTGGTGTTTGCTATCGGTGCCCTGGGAAATAGGTACTGACTATTCACCCTATCTATGCCTCTCATAATCTTGTAGACCTCTATCAAGTCTCCTCTCATTCTTCTACGCTCCAAAGAGAAAAGTCCCAGCTCTGCTAACCTAGTTTCATATGACTTGTTCTCCAATCCAGGCAACATCCTGGTAAATCTCCTTTGCACCCTCTCCATAGTTTCCACATCCTTCCTATAATGAGGTGACCAGAATTGAACACAATACTCTAAGTGCGGTCTCACCAGAGATTTGTAGAGTTGTAACATGACCTCTCTACTCTTGAACTCAATCCCCCTGTTAATGAAGCCTAGCATTCCATAGGGCTTCTTAACCACCCTATCAACCTGTGCAGCGACCTTGAGGGATGTATGGATTGAACCCCAAGGTCCCTTTGTTCATCCACACTCTTAAGTAACTGACCATTAATCCTGTATTCAGTCTTCTGGTTTGTCCTTCCAAAATGCATCACCTCACACTTGTCCGGATTGAACTCCATCTGCCATTTTTCTGCCCAACGCTGCAGCCTATCTATATCCTCTTGTAACCTTTGACAACCTACAGCTCCATCCACAACTCCTCCAATCTTCGTGTCATCCGCAAACTTACTCACCCATCCTTCCACCTCTACATCCAGGTCATTTATAAAAATCACAAATAGCAGAGGTCCCAGGACAGATCCCTGCGGCACTCCACTAGTCACCAACCTCCAGGCAGAATACTTTCCTTCCACAACTACCCTCTGCTTTCTTCCTTTAAGCCAATTTTTTATCCAAACAGCCAAGGTTCCACTTATCCCATGCCTCATGACTTTCTGGATGAGTCTCTCGTGAGAGACCTTGTCAAATGCCTTGCTAAAATCCACGTAGGTCACATCTACCGCCCGACCCTCATTAAGACGCGCACTCCAAAAATTGGGTAATGCTGAAAGTGTGCATTATGTCAACTCAATCCTGCTTAAAACCTGCATGACCTATCATTTGACAAAATTGTCCAACAGCTAACGAGCATTTCTGGAGAGCAATCATTCCTCTTCACTGTTTGCTACCATTGCCTAAAACTTATCAAACTAAAACTTATCAAACACAATGCGTATACAGTATGCTGGTGTTTTCAATGGAAAATGTGAAAAGTTCAAGCTGGATAACATGACTGAATCAAAGTTCAAATGTCTGATTTTTATTTGAGGACGTCAGGCACCTGATGATGCAGATGTTTGCAAACGGCTCCTGGCCAGACTGGAGCAAGACAATGATATGACTCGACAAGCTGTCACTCAAGAATGTCAGTGTTCGTTTAATCTGAAACTTGGTCAAACAGAAGGATGCCATTGCAGTTTCCAGTGACCCAGGATCATCGCTCAGCAGGTCTCCAAGTGGACAAACACAGCTCCTTGGAACTGTGGTGCATGGCATTTCACAAGCAACTGCCAATGCAAGAACTAAATTTGCAGCAAATGCCAATGCCATGGTCACTGACTGCAGCAGAAAGGAACAATGGAAAAATTGAGAAGGAAGCCGAGGGAATCAACTTTGCTGTGAAGAAATTCTACAAGATTCCTTACGGTAGAAGCTTTGCTCTCCTTACTGTTCACAAGTCACTGTTGTCCAACTTCAGGTCTAAGAAAGGCACTTCAGTGTGTCGAACTAACTGTTCACAAAGGTGGACAACAATTGACCTACGATTCTGAGATCAAGTATGCAAGGAAATACTCGAGGAGATATACAAAGGGCATCTTGGTGCAGAAAAGTGTAAACATAAAGCTCGAGAAGTGATGTACTGGTCAAGAATGAACCAAGACATCAGCTAAACCACTGCTTCATGTGAACTATGCCTTACCCACATACCTGCAGCAAGCAGTACCACTTACACCAGACTCTGTAGCAGACAGACACTACTTCAAAGTTAGACTGGATTTGTTTGATTGTAATGGGAAGAGTCATATTGTTATAACAGACTACTTTTCCAATTACCCAGAGGTTGCAACACTGCAATCAACATCCAGCAAAGTGTTCATCACCTTCCTGAAAGCTGTGTTTTCAAGGCATGGAGTTCCACTTGAGGTGGTATCAGACAATAGTCCACAAGTTTCAAGTCAAGTCAAGTCAAATCAAGTCAACTTTTATTGGCATTTCGACCATAACTGCTGGTACAGTGCATAGTAAAAATGAGACAACGTTTTTCAGAACCATGGTATTACATGACACAGTACAAAAAACTAGACCGAACTACGTAATAAAAAAAAACAACACAGAGAAAGCTACACTAGACTAAGCTGTGAATATGAGTCCTTTGCCAGTGGTTAGGGATTTCACCGTAAAACTTCAAGCTCACATCATCCAAAATCTAATGGTCTAACAGACAATTCGGTCAAGGTAGTGAAGGACCTCATGAAAAAAGCATAAGATGAACAAGAGGATTTCCACAAAAGTCTAATGATTTCCAGCAATGCACCACTGGAGAGGGCCTTTTACCAGCCCAAGTGCTGATGGGTCAACACATACACACTAACCTTCTAGTGCATGAAAACTTGTTGATCCCGAAAGGAACACACAAGGTTAAATTGGCTAAAGTGAAAGGGAAAAAAAACAGAAACAGTATCACAACAGGACTGGGCACAGCCTACCAGTGCTGAACCCTAGAGATCAAGTGCGGATCTGAGATCATGATTCTGGCACATGGTTGATGCAAGGATATGTCCGAGAGGAAGATTTCACATCCGTATGTGAGCAGTGTACTCAATGCTCTGTGGCAGCAAAGAATCCAAGTAGAGCTGATCCACAACCATGATCTCAGGCTGCCAGACCTTGGAGTCAAGCACCTACGTATTGACTTTGCTGGCTCAGTCAATGGGTGTACCTACCTTGTCCTTGCTGACACCTATTGCAATGGATAGAAGTAATACATATGAAGTTAACAATGACAGAAGCCATCAGTCAACAGCTGCTGAAGATCTTCTGCCGTTGGGAATGCCAGAAACACTTATTTCTTACAAAGACACCCAATTCAGTTCACATCCGCTTGCTGCATTCTGCCAGAAGAGTGGAATTATCCACACCTGCTCACCCCCAGTAGCATCTACAGTCCAACAGCCAAGCAGACAGTTTCAAATGGTCGCTTCTAGCATCAAGAGGAGAAGGAGCATTGGCCAATGTTCTCAACGCACCTCTGCAGTCAGATCGAATTATATTGCATTCAGGCCTCTAGGAGAAGTCTCAAGCAGAAGTGCTTCTGGGAAGAAAATTGTGCACAGTATTGGATGTGATACTGCCACTGTGTCCAACCTCCGAGACAGCAGATGGTCAGGTGCACAAAGACCTTGGTCAACGGGTCAAGTCATTCAATCCCAGAGCTGCATTGTGGGCCAGACGGTATTGCAATGGTCAAGACTGCTGAGTATCAGGTCATAATGTTGGCACATGGGAAAAGTGCTCTACAAAGTTCTTGTAGACAGATCCTCTGGTGTCACCACATCAGCCAAATGTGGCAACATGCTCCTGAAGGCACAAAAGTTTCATCGGACAAATCATCAAACACAGAGCTGGACCTTCATCTCCTCCTGGAAGGGTTCAATTTACCCTGACTGAGCAAACCATCAGTGCCAGCACAGCTGCAAGCAACATCACGATCAGAACGTGACAACCTGCAACCGCAAAGAAGAACTGTTCCTTGTTCCTTGCACAAGCCATTTGTTCCAATCCAAGTCAATCCTCGGCTCAATTCCTACAGGGAACCATCTTCAAAAGGAGCCACCTATTGGCCCGCTGACAGTCAATGCCAGGCTGAGCTTATCTGATTGGTCATTGTTCCTGACAACATCTCAAATCTTCTTCACAGCCATTAATATACTCGTGCTCTGGTTGTTAATTTTTAGGCTGTGTGATTTTACTGAATTTATTTTGTGTTCTAGCTTTGTTCTGTTTCCTGGCTTCAGTGGTTATAGGCGAGCAGCCACTACAAATTTGTTTTAAATGAGTTTAACTTTTTAAGTATTTTCATCCTTGAGAGGCAGTTTACATCTCCACAGTCATGGGTCATCCAGTTAAATGGCAGAGTCTTGGGATCACCCATCTGAACCCTATAATACTACTCACAAATCAGTCAGCCTGCATGAGACTGCTTTGGCACTGAGATCAGGAACTTCACTTCAATCATTAGCAGCTGCAGGTAACTCAAGTCAAGCGCAGAACTGGGACTGGTTTAGAGTTATACAGCATGAAAACAGACTCTTCGGCCCAACATCTATTCAATCCCCCCTGCCTTTACCACAAGCTTCTGCAGTTATTATAATCTGGAAAATCTTTAACATTCTCCGCTTCTGACTGAGGGACAGGCTGACTTGAAACCTCTCCTCATCAAGACCGCTGGACCCTCAAAGTGTTTCTGGATTTTTTTTTTTGGTGTTTTTTATTTCAGATTTTGATGATCTGCAGTGATTTTCTTTTTGTAAGAGTGTCAAAGAGGATTAAGGCAAGGAGATATCTCAGGGAGTGCAGCAGGAAAGATGTTTCAAATGAACTCAGCCAAGTGGAAATGAAACGTCTCCAAGGATTAAAGCATGGAAAGATATTTTAGACAGCAGTAGCAATGGAAAAGAATCTTTAAAAGAAACATTGCTTCAGAGTAAGTAACACAAAAGTGAGACATTTCAGAGAATGATGCATACTTTGGTTGGAAATGTACTTGGAGTAGAGAGACACAGAATAGGGGATAATGGGAAATAATCAGATGATTCCAAAGCAGAAGGATAAAATGGCAAGGTTGCCAAGTGAATTATGATACCATATGTACCTACTTCTCATCCAACATTGGTTACGGGATCTTTTCTGGCTCTGCTGAAACCCCTCCTGCAACTCCATCCCCCCCCCCCCCCCACCACCATCAATGGAGACAGGCCATCTCCAGGTTACAGACACCTAACTTTTGGACACCTCTGCTTACATGGTAATATGTATGTTTTGATATTTCAATGTACATTTGACAAATAAAGCTCATCTTTATGTGACACTTGAGGGCTCCTCAGTAATCACATTTGATGCAAATAACGTAATTCGGTACATTGCTGAGACGCGTCATAAATTGGGGGACCGCTTTGGCGAGCGTCTCTGCATCATCTGCTACAAGTGAGACTTCCCAGTGGCCAAACATTTTAATTCTGCTTCTCATTCCCATTCTGATATGTCAGTCCATGGCCTCCTCTTATACCAAGATGAGGCTACCCTAAGGGTGAAGGAGCAACACCTTATATTCTGTCTGGGTACCCTCTAACCTGATGGTATGAATATCAATTTCACCTTCTGGTAAACAATTTTCCTGAAACCCACCCCCCCCCTTCCCTTGTTCCCCACTCTGACCTATCACTATTCTTCACCTGCCTGTCACCTCCCCCTATGACTGGTCCTCCTTCCCTTTCTCCCATGGTCCGCTCTCCTCTCCTACCTGATTGCTTCTTCTTAGCCCTTGACCTTTCCCACCCGTTTGGCCTCACCTATCACCTTCCAGTGCTTTATCCTAGCATCTTCCCCCTTCCTTCTTAGTCCTGAAAACGGGTCTCAGCCAAAACATCAACTGTTTATTCATTTCCATAGATGCTGTTTGACCTGCTGAGCTCCTTTTTCGTGTGTGTGTTCCTTTGCATTTCCAGCATCTGGAGGCTCTTTTGTGTTTAATGTCACTCACGTTGTTTCAATGTACATGTGACAAATAACGCTCAACACATAAGCGAATCTCTCTCACTCTCTCTATCTGGCACTCATCTGTACTGTATGTCTGTCTGCCTGTCCCTCTCTATCTATCTTTCTGTCTATGAGCCCGACTCTTTTTCTCTCGATCTCTCTCCCTCCTTCACTCCTGATAGCTCTGAATGCTTTGAGAACCCGTTGGCCCTAGCATCTCCTTGTGTTCCTATGTGTTGGTCTTGAGAAGCACCTCAGAAAACTTTATAACAGTTAAGGTGCAAGATAAAAGCTAATTGTTGTTGAAGGGTCTGGGTCACATTGGTGTGTCTCATTAAAGATAACAATTCTGCTAGCAATAAATCGGAAAAGAGCTTAAGAAAAGTGATATGAGAAGGTGTGAAGTGAAAGATTGGCCTATTGTTTATTTAAAGACTATTCCACTCCACAATGATCAAACTGTATCAGCAATTTTTGTAAATCAACTTGACAGTACTTGTAAGTAAATCTACTTATTTCCTGGAAGTCCTGCGGTTTTAACTCTATGGATTAGCTGGCCTTTAGAAGCCATCAGTGGGACGTGTAAATGTGTACTGTATTAATGACCCAATTAGATGGTGGCTCAAATACTAGCAAACCAATAAAAGTGATGTCAATTTAAAGGATGCCAGCCCAGGATTTACCAGAGCAGCCATCTTGTTCAGTACAGCATGATTCAAATTGTGTTCCTTTGAGTTGTATTTACACAAGTTGCTGAAGGGCTGGCTGACAATTGGGACAAAGGGTATCAACTACTCTGTCGATCAGTGGAAACAGCCAGAAACATTTGAAGGTGGAGCACAAACAGAGCAGGAATGGGGAGGAAAGCCGAACGTACAAATGGAGGAAGAGAAAGGTTCTAAGGCACCTCTAGTTGGGCAATTAATTCATCTGCACATTGTGCCGCTGGTGTTCAGGGCAGCAATGAAGGTCGTCCATCACTTTCTGTCCTTGGTCTCACACAGATGAAGGAGGACTCTTCAATACTGCTTCCATAACATTTTTTTCACAAGTTAGGGTTAATAGCCCTGAACTGAACCCCCAAACGTGAACTACACTCTTAGTTTGGCCTCTACCCTTTGATCTGTTTGTCATGGGTGACCCCACCAAGAGCCAAATTCATTCTTTAACCCCTTTTTCCTTGCTGACTGTCAATCTGTTTCCTGTGTCCTGAACCTTGTGTGTAACTACCCCTCTATATGTCCGATCTGTCACTCCTTCAGCCTCCTGATTGATACAGAATTCAATCATGTCCAGCTCCAACTCCAATTAATGCAAATTGTTAGAAGCTGCAACTTGGTGCACTTCTCGCAGTCGTAGTTGTCACAGGCACTGGACATCTCCTTTCTTTCCCACATCCCACTTGAGGAACATTCAACTATCCTTCTGCCGATTGAATTTGCACTTTGCTCCCTCTCTGGGTTCTCTTAGGTCAAGTCGATTGCTGTTATGTGGGAGTAACATGGGACTATATTACATTGGGCTCCTTCCTTCAGATAATTGAAATCCCAGACAGTCACCGGGCTCTAAACTGAAAGAAATATCATGCAAACTAATGTAACAATAATACAAACAAAGGTGGCGTGGTACCATCGCTACTACAGTGCCAGCAGTTGGAAGATTAGGTTTCCATTCACCTTGTCGTCTGTAAGGAGTTTGTATGTCTCACCTTGACTGCATGGTTTTCCTCCCTCATTCCAAAGCCATATGGGTATGGATTAGCAAATTGTGGAGCCAGAAGCATGGTGACACAGAACGGCTGCTCTGGCATGGTCTTTGGACTGTGTTTGTCATTAACACAGAAGGATGCATTTCACTGTCCATTTTGATGTACATGTGACAAATAAAGCTAATCCTGAAGAAGAGTCTTAGCTGAAAATGTCAACTTTTTGTTCATTTCCATTGATGGAAAGGCTTGCTTATGCAATTTCAAGCACAAGAACAAAGAAAAAAGCTAATGGAAAAGATAGGATGATTTGTAAGGAGAGGTACTGAAACATATTTCCTTAAGCAGTTTTTTATGACTATTTCCTTTGTCTTGTGTGGTGCAGGTCGCAGGTTCATAAGGAGCCTATTGTGACTCATAGATTCATAGAACACTACAGCACAGAAACAGGCCCTTTGGCTTGTCTAGTCCATAACAAACTATTAATCTGCCTGGTCCCATTGACCTGCACCCTCCATACCTCTCCCATCCATGTAACTATCCAAATTTGTTTCACATATTGAAATCAAGCTTGAATCCGCCACTTCCTCTGGCAGCGTATTCCACATTCTCACCACCCTCTGAGTGAAGATGCTCCCACTCATGTTCCTTTGACATTTCACCTTTCACCTTTAACCCAACCTAGATTCTAGATTCTAGAATCACCCAACCTCAGTGGAGAAAAGTCTGCTTACATTTACCCAATTTATAACCCCAATATTTTGTCTACGTCTATCCGAGCTCCCCTCATTATCCTACACTCTAGGAAATAAAATCCTAAGCCATTCAGTCTTTTCCTATATGACTCTATAGCAGATGTCCTGACCAACAATTTACTCAGTGATGCCTTGTCACAGTCATTTGTACCATCACTTTAATCCTCCTTCGATCTTGACCTCTATCAAGACTAACTTCCAATGTGCACTTAATCAGGAACACAGGAGGTTCTGCAGGTGCTGAAAATCCAGAGTAATACACTTAAAACACTGGAGGAACTCAGAAGCTCAGGCGGCATCTTTGAAGAGGAATAAAGAGTCAACATTTCGAGCTGAGATCCTACATTACACCACCAAAAATCGCTTTCACCACCTTTCTACCTTTAAAGAAACGATGTACTTTCACCCACTGCATCTCCCTGTTGCCACTCTCCAGATCCCTATCAGATACTGTTAACAGTGCTTCACAATGGGATTTGCATTAGAATCAGAATCAGCTTTAATATCACTGACATAGGTCATAAAATTTGTTGTTCTGTGATGGCAGAACAGTGCACTATATATAAAGCTACAAATTATAATAACAGATATATGTTAAAATAACTAAATTAGATAAGTAACGCAAAAGGTGAACAAAAATAGTAAGGTAGTGTTCATGGGTTGGTTCATTGTCTCTTTAGAAATCTGTTAGCCGAGGGGAAGAAGCTGTTCCTAAAACACTGAGCATGTGTCTGTAGACTCCTGTATCTCCTCCATGATGGTAATAATAAGAAGAGACCACGTCCTTGTTGATGAGGGTCCTTAATGATGGCTGCTGCTTTTTTGAGGCCTTGGCAATCACTTCTAACTGGTTAAGCGACATTTCCACCTTCCACCACGTTGGCTGACCTACAATCTTGATGGAAGATCTCAGCCCGAAATGTTGACTTCTTGAGCATCATAGGAAGTCATTCCTGCCTGTGGCCATCAAACTTTACAACTCCTCCCTCGGAGTGTCAAACACCCTGTGCCAATAGGCTGGTCCTGGACTAATTTCCACTTGGCATAATTTACTTAATATTATTTAATTATTTATGGTTTTATATTGCTATATTTCTACACTATTCTTGGTTGGTGCGACTGTAACAAAACCCAGTTTCCCTTGGAATCAATAAAGTATGTCTGTCTGTCTGTCTCCCTCACCCACCCACGTTCATCCTCGCTTGGCTTCATCTATCACCTGCCAGCTTGTACTCTTTCACCACCACCCACCTTCCCCACCCCCCCCCCCCCCACCTTCTTATTCAGGCATCTTCCCCGTTCCCTTCCAATCCCGATGAAGGGCCTTGGCCCGAAACGTCAATCATCTCTTCCTCTCCATAGACGCTGTCTGACGTACTGAGTTACTCCAACATTTAGCAACTGTAGACCGTCTGCTAAACCCTGCTCAGTCAGATGACACAACTCAGGGTAGTGATCAGACCACAGAGCTTTTGATTGAATGTGCTCAGAACCACCTATGTTCACTTAAATCCAAGCTGCAAACAACAGCATTACATCAAATAACCAGAGTGAATTCTATGACAGCACCAGTCAAAAGAAGCAAAACAAAATTGCCTGAATGTATTTTACTACTTTCATCCATTTTTTAAGACCCAAATGAAACTATAACCTTTGGTTTCTTAATAACTAACACAAGCCTTGACATTTTATGGACTAATACCATTGCCCGTATCTGACCTAGCAATCAGACAAGGCTGTTTCCACACAGCATCAGTTCTCCTTGAGAGCATGTTGGCATATCCAACAAAAAGAACAATGCCACTAAACGAAATGACTCTTTCCAAGTACGTGTATCCCCGTTGTTACTGATTTTTCTCAAGCTGGTATATTGGCTGCAGCTGGCTCTCAGCAGACAAGTTTTTAAATGTGGGTGGTTTGTGAAAGGCAGGGAGGTAATTAAAACAAGGACAACTAAACCGAGAAGAAGCACAGTGGTTTGTGTGTTTTTAGTTTGTGCAGATTGTGTTTTTCTATTGTTCTGACTTGGCTGAAGATCAGACCTCATTTGATAGGTGGTTACTGCAGAGGACAGGGTGGTCACAGGGGTTTCACAAGCTTTCTCTTGCAACTCTATATACTTTGGTGTAATAAATTTACTTATTTTTCTTCGTTCTATATTATCACCTATTGCATTGTACTGCTGCTGCTAAATTAATAGATTTCACCTGCCAATGTTAATGATTCTGATTCTTATGGTGGAGCTATCACCTATCACCTGCCATCTTGTACTCCTACCCACTCACTACACCCCACTTTCTTAATCTGGCTTCTGCCCCCTTACCTTCCAGTTCTGATGAAGGGTCTAGGCTCAAAACGTAAACTTTTTATTCCTCCTCATCGATGCTACCTGACTTGCTAACTTCCTCCAGTATTTTGTATGTGTTGCTCCTATTTTGGAGCAGTCAGACAGCATATTAAGCCATTGTAATATATTCCTACACTCACCTTGTGTGAATAAGACAATAAGATGCTCTTAAGACTGAAGTTTTTCAAGATCGAAGCACAAGTTTTTGAAGCACTGGTAGCAGCCCTTAAACTTTGACAAGCTTCTATCGATACACACTGGAGTATACTGACTGTATGTATCATGGCCTGCTATGAAAATACCAATGCCCTGGAATGGAAAAGGATACAGCCCAGTCAATCACAAGCAAAACCCTCCCCACCACTGAGTACAGTTAAATCAATCACTACCCCAAGAAATCAGCATCCATCATCAAAGATTCTCAGCATCCAGCCCATGTACTCTTTTTATTGGAAACACCCTCTCTACAGAACCCAGTGGCACCACAACACCAGTTTTGGCAATAGTTATTACCTTACAATCATCAGGCTCCAGACCAACGTGGATAACTTCACTCACCATTGCTATGAACTGATTCTATGACCTACTGCCTCATTTTCAAGGACTCTTTGCAATTCATGCTCACAGTATTTAACTGGTTCAATTTAATTTTAAAGAATGTATACAGCATACAACCTGAAATTCTTACCTCTCACAGACATCCACAAAACAGAAAAATAACCCGAAGTATGAATGACAGAAAGCGTTAGAAGCCCAAACAACCCCCCTCTCCCTCCCACACACAACCAGCAGCAAGAGCATCAACCCTCCCTCCTGCTCCTCCCCCCACTTACTCCAGTTGGCATAGTTTGTATTCTTTTGCACATCGGTTGTGGAAAAGTAGATTCTCCCTAATGCTGGATGTTAGTCAATCTTTGTCAGTTTATGTATGTTTTTTGTAAAATTGTATTGCGTTTCTGTTTTTTCCTGTAAATGCTTGCAAGAAAATGAACCACAGTGCAGTGGAAGGTGATGTATACCATACTTGATTTATTGACATATCTAAAAAAAAAGTATAATGGAGCTAATTAAAATTACTCTTTCCGAGTGTGTGTATTCCTGTTGTAACTGAGTAATCTCATCATCGGTACATTGGCTGCAGCTGGCTGTCAGCACGTATGTTTTTCAACGTAGCTGATTTGTGAAAGGCAAGGAGGTAATTAAAAGCAAGCCACCCTTATAGTGGAATTGTCAGGCAACATATTAAGCCACTGTAATTTGTCCATATTCAATCTGATAATGAATTTACTTTCAGCTTTGCAACTTCAGCAATTGTATGAATAGAGTCTGAGTGGAGTAGAAGATTGTCAGAATCCTGAATTGCTGAGCCATTGCTGCAGAACATGTGGTGTTGGATCATGTATGACTTGAACGACAAGCAAATAGGGCATCCCAGACAGTAGCAATGGCAACATTGCCTCATGAGGTTATGTTTCAGTCTGCTCACCAGGGGGCACCAGAGTCCTCCAGGCTCCAACACTCCTCCTCACCTGATTATTAGTTGATTATTTTCCTTTGTGTATGTTACATTTATCTATGCACCTGAGCTTTGTTTGGTTTGTCTATTTAACTTCTTGCTCATCTATTCATTTATGCTCAGCCAATTTTACCTAACCTTTTTTAGTGATTCTTGATTCCTAGCGTGTGTTCTCTACTAACAATTTCACAAGTAACAACACTTCAATCAATTCTCTCCTTGTATCTTGTCTCCTCTGCACTTGGGTTCACCTGGTCCATGTCTCTCCTGGTAGTCCATGAATTATTGAGCTTTGCCATGACAGCTCTGGTTAAACCCAGCCTGCAACCACATCTATTACTGATGAGTGCATGGGATTTTCATACGTACAGGTTGTTCACCACTTCAGCTTTTGATTTCAAACTTCATCTGAAGTTTTTTATTGCATCACTGAGTCGTGGCTGAAAGAAGTTCATACTTGGGAGTTCAACATCAAAGGATGCTTTGTATTGAAAGGACAGGCAGGAAGGCATAGGCGGTGGTGTGGCTCTATTGGTAAGAGATGGAATTACATCTTTAGAAAGAGGTGACATAGGGACAGAACATGTCAAATCTTTGTGGGTCGAGTTAAGAAACTGCAAGGGTTAAAAAGCTATTATGGGAATCATATACAGGCCTCCAAATAGTAACCAAGATGTGGGGCTGAGATTGCAAGGGGGGCTGGAAAGAGCGTGTAAAATGGGTAAAGTTGCAATTGTAATGGGAGACTTCAATACGCAGGGGGATTGGGAAAATCAGTTTGGTGTAGGACGCAAAGAGAGGGAATTTGTTGAATGCCTACAAGATGGCTGTTTAGAGCAGCTTGTGCTCCAGTCTACTAGGGGAAAGATATCTAAGATTGGGTGTTGTGGAATAGCCTCAGATTTCATTAGTCAACTTAATGTAAAGGAACCCTTAGGAGGCTGTGATCATAATATGATTGAATACATACTGCAATTTCAGCAGGAGAAGCACAAGACCCATATATCAGTATCCCAATGGAACAAAGGGTTCCAAATGGAACAGAGGCATGAGAGAGGAGCTTGCCCAGGTGGTTTGGAGGAGGATACTGGTGAGGGTGATGGCAGAGCAGAGGTGGCTGAGGTTTCTGGAATTAGTTCACAAGGTGCAGGATAGTTATGACCCACAGAAGAAGAAGTTCTCAAATGGCAGGGTTAGGCAACTGTGGCTGGCAAGGGAAGTTAAGGACTGCACAAAAGCCAAGGAAAGGGCATATAAGGTAACAAATGTGAGTGCGAAGTTGGATGATCAGGAAGCTTTAAAAATCCAACAAAAGGCAACTAAAAAAGCTATAAGCAGGGAAAAGATGAAACATGAAGGCAAACTTTCCAATAATATAAAGCAGGATACTAAAAGATTTTTTTCAGTTATTTAAAGAATAAAAATGAGGTGAGACTTGATTTTGGATCACTGGAAAATGATGCTGCTGAGGTAGTAATGGGGGACAAAGAAATGGCAGATGATCTTAATAAGTACTTTGCCTCAGTCTTTGTTGTGATAGATACTAGCAGTGTGCCAGTGGTCCGTGAGTGTCAAGGAGCAGGAGTGAGTGCCATTGCTATTACAAGGAAAAAGTGTTAAGCAAACTGAAAGGTCGTAATGTGGATAATTCACCTGGACCAGGTGGACTACATCCCAGACTCCTGAAAGTGGTTGCTGAGGAGATAACGAATGCATTGGTCATGATCTTTCAAGAATCACTTGATTCTGGCATGGTCCTGGAGGACTGGAAGATTCCAAGTGTCACTCCACTCTTTAAGAAGGGAGGAAGACAAAAGAAAGGAAATTATAGGCCAGTTAGCCTAACCTCAGTGGTTGGGAAAGTGTTGGTCTATTATTAAGGATGAGGTTTCGGGGTACTTGGAGACTAATGATAAAATGTCAAAGTCAGCATGGTTTCTGTGAAGGAAGATCTTGCCCAACAAATCTGTTAGAGTTCTTCAAGGAAGTAACAAGCAGGGTGGCAAAGGAGAAGCAGTGGATGGCATTTACTTAGATTTTCAGAATGCATTTGATAAGGTGATGTGTCTGTTAAGAAGATAAAATCCCATGGTGTTACGAGAAATATACTGGCATGGATAGAGATTATGGCTGACAGGCAAGAGGCAGTGAGTAGGAATAAAGGGGGCCTTTTCTGGTTGACTGCCAGTGACTAGTGATGTTCCTCAGGGGTCAGTATAGGGACCACTACTTTTCACATTGTTTGTCACTGACTTAAATAGTGGAACCCTAACCCTAACCCTAACCCAAAAAATAAAAATAAATAAAAAATGAAAAATTAAAAAATAAAATAAAAAATAATAGAAACTTAAAAAGATATTGGAATTGGTGGCTTTATGGCAGAGTTTACGGATGAAACGAAGATAGGTGGAGGGGTAGGTAGTGCTGAGGAAGCAATGCGAATGTGGCAGGATTTAGATAAATTGGAAGAATGGGCCAAAAAGTAGCAGATGGGATACAGTGTTAGGAAATGTATGATAATACATTTTGCTAAAAGGAACAACAGTGCAGACTATTATCTAAATTGGGAGAAATTCAAATATTAGAGGTGCAAAGGGACTTAGGAGTCCTTGTGCAAGATGCCCAGAAAGTTAATTTACAGGTTGAGTGAGTGGTAAAGAAGGCAAATGCAGTGTTAGCATTTATTTCAAGGGGAATAGAATATAAAAACAAGGAGATAATGCTGAAGCTTCATAAGGAAGAGCTTAAGAGATTCAATGGTTCCTAACAGTGACTCCTTTCCATGCATCTTCAGAAACAGCTCTATTTCCATCTTTAATATCTCTATTTTTCCCTTTCAGGCTTCTTTTGAAGACTGTGACCTGGAGTTACATGCTAACTATGGTTCTTTGAGGTGGAGAGGATGTTCATCTGGTGGGGGTATTCAGAACTAGAGGGCACAGCCTCAAATTTGAGGAGCGACCTTTTAAACAGAATAAGGAGGAATGTTTTTAGCCCAAGATTGGTGACTCTGTGGAATGTTCTGCCATGGACTGCAGTGGAGGCCAGCTCCGTGGGTATGTGCAGTGTGGAAGTTGATAGATTCCTGACTGAGCAGGGCATTAAGGGATGTGGTGAGAGGGCCAGTGTGTGGGGTTGAATGGGATCCAGGATCAGCCATGAAGAAATGGTGGAGCAGACTCGATGGGCAGAATGGCCTATTTCTGCTCCTATGTCTTATGGTCTTATGGTCTTATGGGGCTATCAAAGTCACCCATCAACAATATACATTGGTTTAAATCATATTAAAAATTAAGACCATAACTTAATTTGCTTTAATTTGCTCAAATTTAGATTCTGAATTAACTAATGCACCTAAGAATAGAATAAAGTCTATGATTAAGTTTACCCTTAGAGAATTATAAAACTTTATTTAAAATTCAGGTTTTTAGTTAAAAAAGGCAATACTCAACAGAATTTCTGTAGCACAGGTAAACTGATTGTTAGAAAACAGCTTTAGGAGTTTAGTCAGCAGGAGATCAAATATGAAAGGAAACACTTCAACATGAAATTCGGATTCCAAGGCCAGCATAGCTTTGATTTGAAGGGTGGTAGTCGTATTGGGTGAGAATAGACAGCTTGGCTGAAAGAGATAAGTGTATGGGCCCTGTGAACTGTTTACTGGACGGGTATAGTCTGCCCCAGCAACAAAGGTGGAATACTTCAAGGGATAGAATCGATAAAAAAAAATCTTGTTCCTGCTTGCAGGGAGAATGAAAATTCTGAAAGTTGATCTATACGTCAATAAAAAACACCATTCTGCATTGTTACTAAGGTAAGTGAAGTAAGTATAAGAACAAGGTGTGAGTTAGATAGAGAGGGATGAGGAAGCCCTTAACCTAAGTCTAATGTAATTAGAGTCATTAGCAAATTTCTAATATATGTAACTGTATATGATGAATAAAGTTAATCCTTAATCCTTAATGTCTGGAATCAGATCAGAATTAGGTTTATTATCACTGACATATTGTTTTGTGGCAACTGTACCATGTAAGACATAAAAATTACTATAAGCTAAAATTTAAAAATATAATTAGTTAATAATGCAAAGGACGAATAGTGGGGTGGTGTTCATGGACGATTCATAAATCTGATGGCAGAGGGGAAGAAGCCGGTCCTAAAACATTGAGTGTGTGTCTTCAGACTCCTGTACCTCCTCCCTGATAGGAGTAATGAGAAGAAGGCATAATATAGGTGATGGGACTCCTTAATAACGGATCTTTTAAAAATGTCCTCAATATTGGGGAGGAATGACCAAGAAGAAAATTGGGCAGAGGGAAAGTGCTCCACAAACTGTTCCGTCTGATCCAATCGATTAACTTATTTAGCTCTTCCAGGTTGTTTTTTAAACTGGTCAAGCTACTGGATCAACTACCACTTACAGAGCCAGAGGAGCCAACACATTTCACCACTGTCAGACCACCATCATGAACATTTACCATGCCATCCCACACGTGCTTCAGCAAGTCCGATCGCCTGACTGTCCTATTCCTGGCATACAGGAAGATCTATCCTTGGGCAAACAAATCAATGCAATTACAAAGCAGGCATGGCAGTGGCTATATTTCATTAGCTTGGGGGGGTGGGGTTGGTATGTATGTCACCAAAAACTCTTGCAAATTTCTACAGATACACTGAGGAGAGCATTTTAACTGATTGCATCACTCTCTGTTACGTAGGGGTCACTGCACATGGCTGGAAAAAACTACAGAGGGTTGTAAACTTAGCCAGCTCCATCATGGGCACTCCCCGCCATCTTCAAAAGGTGCTGCTCATCATTAAGGACCCCACCACCCAGGACACATTCTCTTTACATTACCACCATCATACTGGAGTACAGGAGTTTGAAGACACACACTCAGGATTTTAGGATCAGCTTATCCCCTCCACCATCAGATTTCAGAGCAGACAATGAACACCTGCTCTCGTTTTGCACTACTTAATTAATTTAGCTTTTTGATATACAGTCGGTGTATTTCTCACTGTAATTTATGGTATTTTTAAATATTGCACTGTACTGCTGCTGCAAGACAACAGATTTTGTGGCATACATATATATAGCTAGGGTGCCTAAGACTTTTGCACAGAACTGTAGTAATTTTATGTATTGCACTGTATTGCTGCCACAAAAAAAATCATGACATATGAGTGATGTTAAACCTGATTCTGATATGGTAGACTCTATTGTAGACTGGGAATGAGAAGGGGAAGGTAAAGAGGAATCAAGGTTGGGAAAAGGAGGAGCGAGAGGGGAGGTAGTGGGAAGCACTAGAGAGACATTCTGTGACGATCAATGAACCAATTGTTTGGAATCAAATACCTTGCATGGTGTCTCAAGGCTACCTGTGCCACCACCCCAACCCTGGCGCTCCTTCTCTGGCATTTGTCAAACAACCCTCTCATGGGGCTCCGGCCTTACCATTCCCAACATCCAACATCCTTAAAATACTGTATGTTAGTGATATTAAATCTAATTCTGATTCTGGTTTTGGACTAGTTTCTAAAGGTTTGAATGAAAGACTTGGAAACATAAGTTCAACTCCCATCACAATACCAAGGAAATTTAAATTCTAGTTCACTAATATCGTTCACAGCTGGAAATTTCCATTCTTATTAATTAGGTCTGGCCTATAAATGACTCCAGTTCCACCAATAACGGTAACTCTGCCTCCTTAGCTTAGGGGCACTCACGAACTGAACATAAATGTCAGCATTACCAGCAACCATGTAAGGGAATAAATAAAGTTGGATTATGATCAGTAAAGGTGACTATGAAAATATCACCAAGTCTACTAATCTTCCCAAGAAAAGGCTCAAGGATCAACTTTACTTGCCATATACAGTATATTCACATGTATTAGGAATTTGCTGTAGTGTGTTGGCATGACATGCAATAAAAAGCAACATTCAACAATTATTAAGAATTATACAAAATACTAAGTTAGAGGATAATGTATGAATATGGAAGAAAATGTGCATATTAATGTAAATACCAGTGTGTATTTACACTTTAAAACATGGTTGAAAGTGTTTAAAGTGCAGCGCAGTTGTAGACAGAGGTGGGGGGTGATAACCTGAATGATTGATCAGATTAACTGCCTTGGGGAAGAAATTTCTAAGATGATGAGAAGAATTTTTTTTAATAGCCCTAAAGTGCTTTCCAGAAGGGAGCTTTTGGCAAAGGCAGTTTGCTGGGTGGCCTTCTGTCAGAACTATACGTGACTTCAGATCAATAATGCTAAAGTTGAACTATAACTCTATCCTAAACTGGCAAACAAGCCAAACAAATAAACAATAAATTCATTTATCACATTTTATGACTAAATCTACTTAAAAAACTCTTTGAAGACACCTCAATGAAACTTACTTCTTAAATCAAACCATGTAATTTGAATAGCTTGATATTTTATAAGTAGGTAACCATTTGACAGAGTGCTACAGAACATTGAGTCTATGCCAATGATCAAGCTGTAATCCTACACAATTCCGATTTTAGATTAGATTTCATTACACTAGAATGGGTTATCTTTATTTGTCAAATGTACATCGAAGCATAGAATAGAATACATCATAAACACAAGATATTCTGCAGATGCTGAAAGGTCTCAGGACAAAACATTGACTCTTTATTCCTCTCCACAGGTGCTGCCTGACTTGCTGAGTTCCTTTGGTACATTATATGTACTAGAGTGAAATTCATCGTTTGTATCAATGACCATCACGGTCCGAGAATATGCTGGCAGTGGCCTGCAAACACCACCATGTCTTTACCATTGATATCAACAGAATGTTACTTCATTATTGCTGTTTTTGCTATCCTGGTTATCAGCTATTTGCTTTGTGTTAAAGCAATAGCAAAGGTAAGGGATTATAGCAAAATCAATGCTTTTAGCTTTGGTCTGGTGAATCACAGATCAAATTTAAAACCAAAAACTCAAATTTTCATTATAGACACAAGAGGCTCTGTAGATGCTGCACATTTTGAGCAGCACACGCAAAATAGAGTCATAGAGAAGTACAGCACAGAAACAGGCCCTTCAGCCCATCAAGCCCATGCCAAAATCATCTAAATTGCTGACTTCCATCGACCTGCACCAGGACAGTAGCCCTCCATACCCCTACTATTCATACACCTATCCGAATTTCTCTTAAATTTTGAAATTGAGTTTGCTTGCACCACTTGAGCTGGCAGCTCATTCCACACTCTCACGACCCTCTGAGTGAAGAAGTTTCCCTTCATAATCCCCTTAAACTTCTCACCTTTCACCCTTACCCCATGACCATGGCTGTAGTCCCACCCAATCTCTGTGAAAAAAGTCCTGCTTGTGTTTACCCTATCTATACCTATTTGCCATAGTGGTAATTACCACTGGATCAGTAATCCAGAGACCCAGGCACATTAATCCAAATCCCACCATGGCAAATAGTGAATTTGAATTCAACAAAAATATCTGATGACCATGAAACCATGTCAATTGCCATAAAAACCCATCTGGTTTAGGGGAAGAATCCTGCTGTCCTTAGCTGGTCTGGCCAATATGTGACTCCAGGCCCACAGCAATGTGGTTGACTCTTAAATGCCCTCTGAAATGGCCTAGCAAGCCATTCAGTTGTATCCAACCACTAAAAAGAAAATTGCCCACTTGATTGGTACCCCTTCCACAAGCATCCAATCCCTTCACTATCAACGAACAGTTGCAGCTGTGTGTACTATCTACAAGATGCACTACAACAACGCACCAAAGTTCCTAAGGCAGCACTTTTCAGACCCACGACCACTACCATTGAGAAGAATCAGAACAGCAGATACCTGGGAACACCACCACTTGGAAATCCCCCTCCAAGTCACTCATCATTCTGACTTGCAAACATATTGTTGTTCCTTCATTGTCACCAGGTCAAAATTATGGAATTCCCTCCATAACAGCACTGTGGGTGTATCTACACCTCAGGGACTGCAGCTCATCACCAACTTCTCCAGGGTAACTAGGGATGGGCAATAAATGCCGGCTTAGTTGGCAACGTCAACACTCCATAAATGAATACATTTTTTAAAATACCCCTCATAATTTTGTATACCTTTATTAAATCTCCTCTTAATCTTCTACATTCTAATTAACACCTTATATAATCTTTCTTTATAATTCAGTTCCTCCAGACCCAGCAAGGTTCTTGTAAATTTTCCCTGTACTCTTTCAGCCTAGCTTACATCTTTCCCATAGGTAGGTACCATAATTGCACAAAATACTCTAATTTATGCCGCACCAACATCTTAAACAACTTCAACATAACAACCTGTACTCACTACACTGATTTATGAAGACCACTTTTTATGATGAAAGGCATTAATCGTGTGGATAGACAGAGGCTTTTTCCCAGGACTGAAATGGCTAACAGGAGGCTGCATAGTTTTAAGGTGCTTGGAAGTAGGTACAAGGGGGATATCAGATGTAAGTTTTTCACATAAAGAGTGGTGGGAGCGTGGAATACATTGCCAACAATGTTGGTAGAGATGTATACAATAGGGTCTTTAAGGAAAATAGAGGGCTATGTGGTAGGGAAGTTCTAGACAGTTTCTAGAGAAGATTACATGGTTGGCACAATATTGTGGGCCGAAGGGCCTGTAATGTGCTGTAGAGTTCTATGTTCTAAGGTGAGAGGTAGGAAGTTTAATAGGTATCTGAGGGAGAATATTTTCACAAAAGAGGGTGAATGGACTAGGAAACTCACTGTGGAAACAGATACTCTTCACGGCAGTTATGAAACATCTGGACAAGTACTGGCATCGTCAAGTCATTCAAGGCTACAAAACTAATGTCAATAAATGGGAATTAGTGTAGACAGGTAGAATGGGCACTGTGGCAAAAAGGCCTCTTCATAAGTCCTGAAGAAGGATCTTGGCACAGAATGTTGATTGTTTACTCTTTCCAATAGATGTCTGGCCCTTGAGTTCCTCCAGCATTTTGCATGTGTTGCTCTTAATAAATTGTTTGACTGAGGCACTCTGTGAGTGTTTAACCTTGCTAAAAGAAAACTACGACACTGTACGTTCTTTGTGCCAGCTTCTGAAAAACAGAACCATTCTGCATCAATAGGATCTCCCCACATTCGGAGTCCCAGCATGGATAATGGCACCTGCATCCCTGACAAGTACATTAGCATAAATGTTTACAAGTTTCTGAAGTGGCAGTGCAGAAGTAAAGATGAAAACAAGAACAACTCTGTTTAAAAGAACTGTTTACCATAATGATATAGGTCACAGTAGACAACTATTCAGAAATCATGTGTGAGCCAGGAAGTAATTAACAGTATCTGTCAACTCCAGATCTATTTTTTAAGATACAATGCAAAATAGGTCCTTCTGAAACTTCAAGCCACACTGCCCAGCCACCCCCACTTGAACACGTCTAATCATGGGACAATTTACAATCATCAATTAACCCACCATTTGGGATATCTTTGGATTGTGGGAGGAAATTGGAGCACCCACAGGAAATCCACACTTTCAAGGAGAATGTACAAATTCCTTACAGACAGCGATGGGAGGAGAAGATCATTAATTCTTTCTGTCTGTGTGCATATGCTTCATGCCTCATGCTCTTTTCCTCCTTCTCTCTCTTATCCTGCTAATTTAGCTTTGACTGTCCCATTGCTCTCTTAATATCGACCTTATTGTTCCTCTCTAATTCTCCATTGCTTCCTACAATCTTTTTCAGCTTTCTCAAACTTTGATTTCAGAATCAGAATCAGGTTTATTATCATCGACATGTGTGGTGAAATTTGTTAACTTTGCAGCAGCAGTTCAGTGCAATACATAATACAGAAGAAGAAAAAAGAATAATAATAATAATAAATAAATAAGTAAATCAATTACAGTATACGTATATTGAATAGGTTAAAAATCGTGCAAAAAGCAGAAATAATATATATTAAAAAGTGAGGTAGTATTCACGGGTTCATTGTCCATTTAAGAAACAGATGGCTGAGGGGAAGAAGCTGTTCCTGAATCACTGGGTGTGTGCTTTCAGGCTTCTTTACCTCCTACCTGACGGTAACAGTGAGAAAAGGGCATGTCCTGGGTGCTGGAGGTCCTTGATAATGGATGCTGTCTTTCTGAGACACCACTTCTTGAAGGTGTCCTGGGTACTTTGTAGGCTAGTACCCAAGATGACGCTGACTAAATTTATGACCCTATGCAGCTTCTTTCAGTCCTGTGCAGTAGCCCCACCATCCCCCGTACCAGACAGCGATGCAGCCTGTCAGAATGCTCTCCACAATACATCTATGGAAGTTTTTGAGTGTATTTGTTGACATACCAAATCTCTCCAAACTCCTAATGAAGTATAATCACTGTCTTGCCTTTTTTAAAATTGAATCTATATGTTAGGACCAGGTTAGGACCTCAGAGATCTTGACACCCAGGAACTTGAAACTGCTCACTCTCTCCACTTCTGATCCCACTGTGAGGATTGGTATATGTTCCTTTGTCTTACTCTTCCTGAAGTCCACAATCAGCTCTTTCATCTTACTGACGTTGAGTGCAAGGTAGTTGGCATATCTCGCTCCTGTATGCCCTCTCATCTTCATCTGAGATTCTACCAACAATCATTGTAATATCAGCAAATTTATTGATGGTATTTGAGCTATGCCTAGCGACACAGTCATGGATATATAGAGAGTAGAGCAGTGGGTTAAGCACACACCCTTGAGGTGCACCAGTGTTGATCATCAGTGAGGAGGAGATATCATTACCAATCTACACAGATTGTGCTATTCTGGTCAGGAAGTTGTGGATCCAATTCTGTAACTTCTCAATCAGGATTGTGGGAATGATGGTGTTGAATACTGAGCTATAGTCAATGAACAGCATCTTGACTTAGGTGTTTGTATTGTCCAGGTGGTTTAAGTCCATGTGAAGAGCCATTGAGATTGCTTCTGCCATTGACCTATTGTGGCAATAGGCAAATTGCAAAGGGACTATGTCCTTACTGAGGCAGGAGTTCAGTCTGGTCAGGACCAACCTCTCAAAACATTTCATCCCTGCAGAAGTGAGTGCTACCAGGCGTTAGTCATTAAGGCAGCTCACATTATTCTTAGGCACTGGTATAATTGTTGCTTTTTTGAAGCAAGTGGGAACTTCTGCCCATAGCAGTGAGAGGTTGAAAATATCCTTGAATACTCCCGTTAGATGGTTACAACATGTTTTCAGAGCCTTACCAGGTACTCCATCGGGACCTTCTGCCTAGTGAGTGTTCATCCTCTCCCAAGACAGCCTAACATCGGCCTCTGAGACAGACATCACAGGGTCTTCACAGCTGTAGTTATATTCTCCCTTTCAAAGCGGGCATAGAAGGCGTTGAGTTCATCTGGTAGTGAAGCATTGCTGACATTCATGCTATTGGGTTTTGCTGCGTAGGATGTAATTAATGTCTTGCAAATCCTGCCAGATTTGTTATATGTACGATGTTGCCTCCAACCTCATTTGAAATTTTCTCTTCACCCTTGAGATAGCCCTCCACAAATCATACCTGGTATTCTGGTACAGACCTGGGTCGCCAAACTTGAATGCCACAGACCTAACCTTCAGCAGAAGATGTACCCCCTGGTTCATCCATGGCTTTTGTTTTAGGAATGTACAGTAAGGCTTTGTAGGCACACACCACACTCTTCCACACAGGTTTTAATGATGTCAGTAAGAACTGCAGCATACTCATCTGGATTTGAAGATGAATCCCTGAGTACAATCCAGTCCACCGATTCAAAGCAATTCTGTAAGCACTCCTGTGCTTCTCTTGTCCATACCTTCTTGGTCACTACTGGCATTGCAGTCTTCAATCTCTGCCTATATTTGGGGAATAGAAGTACATCTAGGTGATCAGACTTCCTGAAGTGAAAGTATGGAATGGCACAGTAGGCATTCTTGATGGTGGTGTAACACTGGTCCGGTGTGTTGTTTCCTCTGGTATTACAAGTGATCTGTTGATGGTAATTTTCAGATTGGCCAGGTTAAAATCCCCCAAAATGATGGTGAAGGTGTTAGGTGTGCTGTTCTTCTTTCTTCTTTCTTTTCTCTATTCTCATTTCTGCTCCCCTTTCCCCTTCTCTTGAACCCTTTATAGTTCATACTCTTTTTTCCAGCTTTAATCTCTCTCTCTCTCTCTCTCTCTCTCTCTCTCTCTCTCTCTCTCTCTCTCTCTCTCTCTCTCTCTCTCTCTCTCTCTCTCTCTCTCTCTCTCTCTCTCTCTCCCTCTCTCTTTCTCTTCTTTCATCTCTCTTTTTTTCTTTCTCCCTGACAGGTCAAATGTCTTTCATCCTCTTTATTCTTCATTCCAATAACAACGTGTGGCCAACCAGCAGAAACAGAGATGCATTGGGTATCGCCAGACACACAATACCTGTATATGTCTGAAATTACTTCTTCATTGTCTTTCTACCTTCCTTTTCAATATTTTCATCAATGGTATATACAGGAATTGTAACCAATCACTTCCCTCATCCACATCTACCTATCACCATCCAGTTCTTACTCCCGCCCTTCTTCTTTATTTAGGCTATCTCTCCTCTACTTTTCCTGTGCTAAGAAAGGTTCTCAAACTGCACTACTGACTGTCCATTTTCCTTCGTAGATACTGCCTGACCCTTCGAGTTCCTCCAGTATCTTGTTCATTACTCTAGATTTCCAGCTTCTGTAGAAACTTGTTTATCTAAAATTTGTATCACTTTAACACCTGTTTGGGTAGCAGGGTGGGATGCGCCTCAACCAAATGAGATGTAAGGCGCTCCTTCCCTCTGTTGGCCTGCAGGTCACCCTTGGGCAAGGTGTAGGGCCTGCTTATCCCCCTGATCATGGGAGCAGGCGGTGGATGGTCGCCTGAGCAGCTGGTGCTTATCACAAGTTCTGGTTACGCAACCACTGATGCCAGGCAGACAATCTCTGAAGAGTATTGATTATGCCTGGGGGTTACCCGATTTATAAAGACGCAGTCCTGAAGAAGGCCATGGCAAACCACTTCCACAGAAAAATTTGCTATGAATCATCATGGTCATGGATAAGACCATGATCACCCACGTCATAGAACACGGCTCATAATGATGATGGTTATCACCTATAGATTTTCAAATGTTCTTTCAGTAGGTTCAGGCTCTAGGTTTCCAGACATACCTCTGTACAGAGAACCTGATCAGGTAGCAAACAAACACTACATCACTCAATGTAAGTGTTTTTGTTTTAATAAAGTAACTTTGTTTTTATTTCAAATAACTAGCTAACATCTAATATTTCAAAGAGTGAAAGTGGCAAAAGAGATGAAAGGAGTTTAAATAAAAGGACTGGAGTGCCATTACAGACCTTCTGTGAGAGAAAGGATCCTGACAGAATTAATCTTCACAGGGACCACAGGAATGCCTGGGATATAATGACTATCACTGTAAATGGGGATCGATCTTTGTACATAATGTGATTCAAAAAACAAGCAACAGAATGCTATTATTATGATCTAATGGTGTTGATAAGCTTCAATCACTATTGACAAGCTATCAGTACAAGAGTTAGGCACAGGCCCTAGTCAGCCTTGTGAAATTCTGGCTTCAAGCAGATGTAATTTTTCAGCATTTCACCAGTACTTTATAAATTCTCAACACCACATCCTTGCTTTTGCAGTATATTCTAGTCATCTTGAAATGAATGTTAACATTGCATTTTCCTTCCTCATCACAGACTCAACCCACATATTAACCTTTAGGGAATCCTGCATGAGAACTCCCAAGTCTCTACATCTGTAGAAATCTGTGAGAGTCTTTGGTAACATACCAAACTCCTAATGAAATATGGCCACTAACAAGCTTTCTCTGTAATTCCATCAACATGTTGGGCACAGGATAGATCTGCAGAGATGTTGACACCCAGGAACTTGAAACTGCTCACATTTTCCACTGCTGACTGCTGTGTGTTCCCTAGACTTCCCCTTCTTGAAATCCACAATCAATTCCTTGGTCTTACTGACGAGTGCAAGGCTGTTGATGAGACACCACTCAGCCAGCTGATCTATCATATCTTTACCACTTCCACACAATCGACCTCCCTCCATTTCTGAAAATGTTATTGAGAAGATGGAGACAAAGATTAAATTACAAGGAGATAGGGTCAAGCTGAGAAGCCACAGAGAAGTCATTCTAACCCTGGTGGTGGGAGAATAATTGGGAAATTGCTGAGAGACGGTATGAACTGTCATTTCAAATGGCATGGATTATTCAAGGTCATCTTAGATACGCTTGGAGCAGATTGTGTCTGACTAATGTGATTAAAGGTTTTGAATATATAACAAGGATGATTGATGAGAATGTTTCAAGTTGTCTACATGAATTTTATCAGGGATTTTGACAAGGTCCAGTATGTCAACATCGGGCTGTAAGGTAACACAACAGTTGGAGACGCTTCTTCACGTGCCAATGGGCACAAGTTCAATCCTAACACAGACTGCTGTCTGCATGTTCTCTCTCTGACCATGCTGGTTGCTTTCAGGTTCTCTGACTTCAGTAAAACCATTAGACCATAAGGCAAAGGAATAGAATTAGGCCATTTATTTAGCCCATTGAATCTGCATCGCCTTTCCATCATGGCTGATTTATTCCACTCATCCTCATTCTCCTGCCTTCTCTCCATAACCTTTGAAACCTTCCTAATCAAGAACCTATCAACCATGCATTAAATAAACCCAATGACTTGGCCTCCACAGCCACCTATGGAAATGAATTCCACAGATTCACCACCCTTTGGCTAAATATATTGCTCCTCATCTCTGTTCTAAAGGAACATCTCTCTATTCTGAGGTTGTGCCCTCTGTCCCCAGACTCCCCCACCATAGGAAACATCCCATCCACGTCCACTGTATCTAAGCCTTTCAATACAAATGTTCGGTTTACAATTTAATTGTACATCTGCCATACTTTTGCACAAAAATTCAATGCAAAAACAAATCTGCTATGTCGCTTTTACATTTGTGATTGAGTTGCATTTTAACTTCTTGAAAATAATTGGATATAAATTGGCTCTGTCAGTATTAGATAGCACTGTAGTAGGTACTTTCTATCTGTTCTAAATTAATAACTCTGCTTTAATTAGTTTTATCTGACAATCTGCCTTGTTATCAGATGACAATCCAGGCAGGACTCTATAGCTCAGGAGATTCATGAGGCAATAGAGAGTGATTGTGCAGCTACACACGGTGTGTTTAAATTAAGATAATCTTATTAGATAAATATGATTAGGGTGCTGATGGTTCAGCACAAAGCGGAGCATGTAAAACTCAGCTTGCTTCTATTTTTCAAGTTGCCGTGCTGTGCTGAGTTAAACCTTTCTCATTTTACATGAGCTTTTTGGTACTAATCATTCTGTTGCCTTATTCTTCAATAGTCATCAGCAGTAACCTGGGGTGTTCTGTCTTCCAACCCTACTTCCTTTCCAACACTACTTCCCTTGTGCCTACCTAACAGTTGATTGATCTAAGTAGCACAAGGTTGTGGCTGTCATCAGGCAGTGAGTCAGATGGGTGTGTGCAGTTCATTACCAGATCCTCTCACTTCAGATTCAGGTATTTGCAGTCCCTTGCACCTCAGACAGAAGGTCCCTGTTCCCATTCCTCTCGGCTCAGAGAGAGAAGGTTCCCCTTCCAGTCCCTCTCACCTCAGAAAGATGTCCTGTTCCCATCCCTCCCACATCAGAGACAAATGGTTCCACTTCAGATCAACTATCACCTCAGAGAGAAGTTTCCCCATTCCAGTCCCTCTCACCTCAGAGGGAGAAGGTTCCTAGTTTCAGCTCCTTTTACCTCAAAGACCGAAGTTTCCTATTTCCAATATCTCTCATCTCAGGGGGAGTAGGCTCCCAGTTCCAATCCCTCTCAGCTCAGATGGAAGGTTCCTAGTTCCTAGTTCTGCATTTAAATCTATTTATTTATTTATTTATTGAGATACAGTACAGCATAGGCCCTTCCAACACATCAAGCTGTGCTGCCCAGTAACCCCCGATTTCACTCTAGCCGAATCACGGGACAAATTTACAATGACCAGTCAACCTATTGACTGGCATATTTTTGTGGGAGGAAAGAGAAGCACCCAGAGAAAACCCATGGGGAGCATATACAGACATCTTACAGATGACATTGGAATTGAACTCTAATCTCCATGTCCCCTAACTGTAATAGCATTGCACTAACTACTATAATGCTGCAGCTATAACCTGGATGATTGCTTCAGAGAAGCGCTGAAGAGGTGCTGCATTGACAGAGACCTCCCTTGCTGAACAAGAATTTGGAACAGAGACCATAACTAGTCTGTCTGATGTATGTAGGAGATCCTGTGAAGATGTATCTGGATAGGGATACATAGCCAATATTTATCTCTTAATCATAAGACATAGGAGCAGAATTAGACCATCTGGCCATCGAGTCTGCTCCGCCATTCAATCACTATCCTCAAACCCAGTTCCCGGCCTTCTCCTGGTAACCTTTGACGCCATGTCCAATCAAGAACCTATCAATCTCTGCCTTGGTACACAGAACTTAGAAAAATAGAGGGCTATGGGTAAGCCCAGGCAGTTTTGAGGTAAGGACATGTTCGGCACAGCTTTGTGGGCTGAAGGGCCTGTATTGTGCTGTAGGTTTTCTATGTTTCTATGATTCTATTAAATAAGCTCAATGACCTGGCCTCCACAGCTGTACGTGGCAACAAAATTCATCACCCTTTGGCCAAAGAAATTTCTCCGCATCTCTGTTTCAAAAGGCGCCCCTCTATCCTGAGGCTATGCCCTCTTGCCCTAAACTCTCCCACCATGGGAAACATCCTTTCCACTTTACGCTGTCTAGGCCTTTCAATATTTGAAAGGTTTCAATGAGATCCCACCTCAGCCTGATGAATTCCAGCAAGCACAGACCCAGAGTCATCAAACGCTCCTCGTATAATAACCCTTTCATTTCTGAAATCTTCCTTGTGAACCTTCTCTAGACCCTCTCTAATGCCAGCACATCTTTTCTAAGATGAGGGGCCCAAAACTGTTCACAATACTTAAGGTGAGGCAGCTGAGAAGATCATCGGGGTCTCTCTTCCTGCCATCACGGACATTTACACTACACGCTGCATCCGCAGAGGAAACAGCATTATGAAGGACCCCATGCACCCCTCATACAATCTCTTCTCCCTCCTGCCATCTGGGAAAAGGTTCCGAAGCATTCGGGCTCTCATGACCAGACTATGTAACAGTTTCTTCCCCCAAGCTATCAGACTCCTCAATACCCGAAGCCTGGACTGACAACTTGCTCTGTTGTCTTGTTTATTATCTATTGTGATGCCTGCACTGTTTTTGTGCACTTTATGCAGTCCAGTGTAGGTCTGTAGCCTAGTGTAGTTTTCTCTGTGTTTTTTTTTATTACATAGTTCAGTCTAGTTTTTTGTACTGTTTCATGTAACACCATGGTCCTGAAAAATGTTGTCTCATTTTTACTATGTACTGTACCAGCAGTTATGGTCGAAATGACAATAAAAGTTGATTTGACTTGACTTGACTTAAAGCCTCAGTATTACATCCTTATTCTTACAAAGTATATTCTAGACCTCTTGAAATGAATGCTAACATGGCATTTGCCTTCCTCACCACCAACTCAACCTACAAGTTAACCTTCAGGGTGTTCTGCACAAGGATTCCCAATTCCCTCTGTATCTCAGATTCCTGGACTTTCTCCGTTTAGAAAATAGTCCACACATTTATTTCTACTTCCAAAGTGCACGACCATGCAATTTTTAACATTGTATTTTATTTGCCACTTTCTTGCCCATTTTTCTAATCTGTTTAAATCCTTCTGCATCCTACCTGTTTCCTCAACACTACCTGCCCTTCCACCAATCTTCATATCATCTGCAAACTTGGCTACAAAGCCATCTATTCCATCATCTAAATCATTAATACACAGCATAAAAAGAAGTGGTCCCAACATTGATCCCTGCAGAACACCACTAGTCACTGGAAGCCAACTAGAAAAGGATCCTTTTGTTTCCACTCACTGCCTCCTACCAATCAACCAGTGCTCTAACCATGTTAGTAACTTCCCTGTAATAACATGAGCTCTTAACTTGGTAAGCAGCCTCATGTATGGCACCTTATCAAAGACCTTCTGAAAGTCCAAATATACAACATCCACTACATCCCCTTTATCTATTCTACTTGTAATCTCCTCAAAGAATTCCAACAGGTTCGGCAGGCAGGATTTTCCCTGAAGAAAACCATGCTGACTTTGTACTATCTTGTTCTGTGTCATCAAGTACACCATCATCTCATCCTTAAAATTTGACTCGAACATCTTCCCAACCACTGAGGTCAGGCTAACTGGTCTATAATTTCTTTTCTGCTGCCTTCCTCATTTCTTAAACAGTGGAGTAACATTTGCAATTTTCCAGTCCTAAGGCACCATGCCAGAGTCTAATGATATTTGAAAGATCATTTCTAATGCTTCCATAATCTCTGACACTACCTCTTTCAGAACTCTTCAGGTCTTTCAGCTTTATGAGCATCTTCTCTCTTGTAATAGTAACTGCACCCACTTCTCTTCCTTCACACACTACAACATCAGGTACACTGCTAGTGTCTTCCACAGTGAAGAATGACACAAAAAACTCACTTAGTTCATCAGTCATCTCCTTGTCCCCCATTATTATTTCTCCTGCCTCCTTTTCTTGTAGTTCTAAATCTACTCTCATTTCTCTTTTATTTTTATCACACTTGAAACAACTTTTACTATCCTGTTTGATATTATTTGCCAGATTGCTTTCATATTTCATCTTTTCCCTTCTAATGATTTTTTTTGTTCTTTGTAGGTTTTTAAAAACTTCCCAATCCTCTACCTTCCCACTAATTTTTGCTTTGCTTACATAACAGCCAATGCAGAATAGCTGATCCCCTAAAGACTCAATGACGAACTGCTGTAAAAAGCTATCTCTTAGACATTCAACAAACTCACTCTCTTGAGATCCTTTACCAACTTAATTTTCCCAATCGACCTGCATGTTAAAATCTCCCATGACTACCATAACATTGCCCTTTTGACTCACCTTTTCTATTTCCTGTTGTAACCTGTGATCCACATCCCAGCCACTTTTGAGAGGCCTGTATATAACTGTCATCAATGTCCTTTTACCCTTGCAGTTTCTTAACTCAACTCACAAGGATTCAACATTTTCCAAACCTATGTCACATCTTTCTGCTAATTTGATGCCATTCCTTATCAGTAGAGACACACCACCTCCTCTGCCTACCTTCCTATCCCTCCGATATAACGTGTAACTTTGGATATTCAGCTCCCAACTACAACTATCCTTCAGCCATGATTCATGACTGCACGCTATCTTTACTTTTTTACTATCCATCCTATCCTGAGTCCCTTCACTCTGGTTACCACCCCCCTGCCAAGTTAGTTTAAACCCTCCCCAACAGCTCTGTCAGACCTGCCCATGATAATATTGGTCCCCCTCCAGTTCAGGTGCAACCCGTCACTTTTGAACAGGTCAAACCTCCCCAGGAGAGATCCCAATTATCTAAGAACCTGAAGCCCTAACCCCTGCACCAACCTCTCAGCCACACATTTATCTGCCAAATCATCCTGTTTCTACCCTTCCGCCCGGAAGGTTCAGCTTCCTATTTAACTCTCTAAATTTATTCTCTTTTCAGGACCTCATTGCTTTTCATTCCTATGTCATTGGTACCAAAATGTATGAAGACATCTGGCTGTTCACTCTCCAAAATGGTGTAAAAAAAAAACAAAAAGGAAACCTTAACAGATACTTTACACAGAGCCAACGCCTCGTCCGAGCCGAAGCCTCCTTTGGCCCAAAGCCTGTCGCTTCTACTTGCGCCATTGGCCTACTCCAATACAATGGCCGCTCCTCTTATCTCTTCCGTACTTTTATTTAGTTGCTGGAGCTCTGTTGATGCTGCTGATAGGCCACGTATAATGGACAAATGCTCTTGAAACTCCCTTTTTAAATAACCGCCACTGACCTGTGAGAAATCCCTCTTTGTAGAGCTCTGATGGGCCACGTACAACAGACAAATGCACTCAAAGCTCCCTTTTTAAATAACTGCCGCCAACCTGCGAGAAATCCCTCTTGGTAGAGCTCTGTTGATGCCACTGATAGGCCATGTGCAATGCATCATCAGAAAGCTGGCCCTGACCATGGGTGAGATTCAGCTCCTACAGCCCAGTAGTCACTGCATCTAATTAGCCTCGTGTCACCTTAAACTGAGATATACAACATCTGGCACAAAGTGTACAAGCTGAAGCAGTGACAAGCAAAGGGATTCAATCTATCATGTATTAGCAGTGACATTGAATAGCAGCATTTGGTTAAAGGTCACCAAATTGAATTGGATGTCGCTCTCGGGCTTTTGTTACCACCAAACCAAGCACCTGCATTACCTACCTCCAATGATTGCATAATTCACCTTTTGCTGGCTAGCTTGAAAATAATTAGAAAAAAGGCCTCTTCTATTTTTAGCTCCCTTGGGCTATTCACAACATCCTGCAGTGTATCAGTCCTTAATTCCCAAAGAACCAATCACTCTCCTGCCTGCAGCCACAATCCACTGTAATTCTTTTTTTTGCAATCCATTTATGATTCCATTATAATCTTCAAAGAGTTTGACAGGCTCATTTTGAGCTTAAAGGATATTAGCATCTTAGGTAGGATGCTGATCGACTTTAGCTTTGAGAAACACTAATTTACAGGTGACTAGGTAGTGGTCTACTAAACGACTAGAGGTAAACCAAATAAAAAATCTGCATGCTCAAAATCCAGTAAGATTCCACCAATGCACACATGCAATCCCCTTACCTCCCCCCTGCAGCATTTTGAAAGGGTGTCTGCCTTTGCAACTCATTTATCTGCTCTTCCATCCCCACCAACCATTCTACATCCTTCCCTTCCAACTGCAGCAGGTGTAACACCTGTCCTGTTGTAACGCGCAACAAAGCTTGGATAGGTACATGGATGAGGGAGATATAAAGGGCTATGGTCTGGATGTAAGGCAGAATCAAAATCAGGCTTAATTTCACCAGCCTATGTCATGAATATCTTTGCATGCAGCAGCAGTACATTGCAATACATAATAATAAATCTGTAAATTACAATAATTTATATATATATTTGAAAGTCATATTAAATAAGTAGTGCTAAAAGAGAAAAAAAATGTGTGGTCATGTTCATGTATTGAATATCCTTTCAGAAATTGGACGGCAAAGGGAAAGAAGAGAGGAGGAGGTAGATACGTCTAGGCAAAAAGAAATCAGTGCCATGGACTAAGTGGGCTAAAGTCCTGTTTCTGTGCTGTATACGCCATGATTTTATAACTCCACTGGATGCTGTGGCTACCCATCAGACTCAACAACTGGTTCAGTTATCCACAAACTGCTCACACTCACTGAAGTACTAAATAAACGAAGGGAGTTGTTGGTGAATGAAGCCAACAATTGGCTTGTTCACATTCTTTAGACGTCTGAGGACGTGCGGTGAACAGAGAAGGATGTTGAGGGGTATAAACAGCTACGCACACAGAATGCTTCACAACCAGAGGAGAGAATACGTACATTAGGCCCAGTTTATACCAGTGTTTGTAGAGCCTACAAGGATATTTCCCACCCTCAGACCACATATCCACTTTGCTTAATGCTGCATGCAAACTACTGGCTAAATGAGTCGAACTAGTTCACAAGGACATCAGGACCTGGTCTGAAGGTGCCACCTCAGCACTGCAGGACTGCTTCTAAAGTACAGACTGGAGCAGATCCAAGGAGGTGGCTATCTACAAACATCATGAACATGGGGGATCGGTTACTGACTACATAGGAAAGTGCATTGCAGACGCTACCTGTGATTAAACACTACACTGCCAGGGCAAACTAGAAAGCATCGCTGACTGCAGAGGTTCATGCATTGCTTAGGGATTTGGACACAGCTCATAGATTGGGGGACAGAACGACTCTAAGGCCAGCAATTGCCATACTCTCCCATGACATCGGGAAGGCAAAGTGTGAGTACACGCAGAAAAATCCACAGACACCTTTGTGTCACCAGGGACACACAGCACCTGTGGCAAGGTATACAAACCAAAATCGATTACAAGTCCACTCCAGTACATTAGTGACTGCAACGTCTCCCTGCCTGATAGGCTGAATGCTTTCTATGCACGATTTGACAGATTGAATGATGTGACATTGAGGAATAACCCCTCTCTTCCTACTCTATCTGGCTGTAGTTAAGGTGAGGAAGACCCCAGCCAGGGTAAACCTATCAAAGCTGGTCAGATGCTGAGCGACAGTGCACCCCAGCTAACAAAGGTCTTAATGGACATCTTTAATATCTCTCTGAAACAGTCCACTGTCCCTGCAAATTTCAAGGCAGCCACCATCATTCCAGTGTCCAAGAGAGCAACAGTAATGGGCCTAAATGATTACTACCCAGTGGCACGGACTTCAATAATCATGAAGTGCTTTGAACACCTGATAGTGGATCATATAAAATCCCACCTTCCAGCTACATTGGACCTTTACCAGTTCACCAATTACTCAAAACGGTCCACTGATGATGCCATATCCTTGGTCCACCACTCCGTCCTGTCCCACCTAGAAAACAATTTTGCTGCCAGGATGTTGTTCATTGACTTCAGCTCGGCGTTTAACACAATTGCCCTCAGAGACTGGTGGTAAACTGCCCTCACTGGGTCTCACCACCCCAACTCGGTAACTCAATCTTGGACTTCTTGATGGAAAGACACGAGTCAATATGATTTGGCAGCAACATCTGAAGCTCCATCACGCTGAGCACTGGCGCCCCCCAGTGTTTTGATCTCAGTCCACTGCTGTTCACGCTGTGGGCTCACAACTGCACTGCCAGATCCAGCTCAAACCGCATCATCAAGCTCAGTGATGATACGACAGTGCTTGGTCTCATCAGCAACAATGACGAGTCGGCACACAGAGAGGAGGTAGAGAGGCTTGTCAAAGGGTGTAAGAACAACAACTTGAGTCTCAACATGGACAAGCAAGATGTTTGTGGACTTGAGGGAGGCACAAGTAGGTCAACATCAATGGAGTGAAGAAAGAGCATGAAGCCCCTTGGTGTGCAGATAATGGATGATCTAACCTGGAGCCACAGACCTCCTCACTGGTCCAGCCTCCTCACCCCCAGTCCGACAACTTTCTACCAGAGCATTATTGAGTTTGCTGACTGGCTGCATCATTGTGCGGTGCTGAAGCTGCAAGGCATCGGACTGCAGAACAGTAGAACCTGTCAAGTATTATCAATGTGTCCCGCCTTTCTATTTGTGACGTTTACTGAGCATTGCAGACGGAGGGCCAAAGCATTGTTGAGGATCTCTGCACCCATCTCACAATCTGCTTGACCCACTACCATCAGGAAGGAGGTACAAAAGCATCAGGACTAGGTCTACCAGACTGGTTAACAGCCCCTTCCCTCAGGCTGTGAGACAAATAATTACCCTTCCACCACGAAGGGCTCAGAGACAGAGAACTGTTCACTGTTTACCTCTGCTGCGCTTTACAGCGTGCATTTTGGATTATGTTGTGATATGTGTTATGTGGGTGAACCGTTGTCTGGTTGAACGTTACTCATTTGGTCGTTTATATGTACAGTCAGATGACAATAAACTTGAACTTGATCTTGAAACTCAGCCAGTCAGGCAGCATCTATGGAGCCAAATAAACAGTGGAAGTTTCAGGCTCGCACCATCAAAGTTCAAGGTTCAAAGTAAATTTTATTTTCAAAGTGCATATATGTCGTCATGTACAACCCTGAGATTCCTTTTTTATGGGCATTCACAATAAATACTAAGAAACATGATAGAATTAATGAAAAACTGCACACAAAGCCAAAACAAACACCAATGTGCAAAAGACAACAAATTATGCAAATGCAAAAAAAATACTAAATAATAACAATAAATAAATAATAGATATTAAAAACATAAGTTATAAGGACATAGACACAAGACACAAGGTACTGCAGGTGCTGGAAATCTAGAGCAACACACACACTGTGCTGGAGGAGCTCAGTAGGGTCAGGCAGCATCTATGGATGGGAATAAACAATTGACGTTTTACTGAGGCCCTTCACCTGTCCTGATGAAGGGTCTTGGCCCAAAACATTGATGTCCATTCCCATCCATGTGAGTTGAAGGGTCCTTAAAAGTGAATTCATAGATTGTGGAATCAGTTCAATAAGGGATGTATGAATTTATCACATCTGGTTCAAGAGCCTGATGGTTGAGGGATAGTAACTGTCCTGAACCTTGTGGCGTGGGTCTTGAGGCTCCTGTACCATCTTTCTGATGCGGCAAGAAGAGAGCATGACCTGAATGGTGGGGCTCATTGATGATGGATGCTGCTTTCCTGCAACAGTGCTCCTTCATCAGGGTATGTGTAGCTGTTGGTTTCCAATTGAACAACTTTTCCAATGTTTGTGACATTCAGAAGGGTTTGAGGTGGTTAACTCTGATTCTGGGCAGTTAAGTGAGAACTTCAAATAATTAGGGCAGTTCTGATGTGTTCTCTGATGCAGTCTGTGAAAGATCAAACTTGCAACTCAATAGAGCAATGCACCGTCTCTGATTTGAGGTGAAAAACAATGGGAAGAACAGAGATATGTTTTATATTTTTTGATATACTTTCAGTTCTAAAGCAAAGAATATTGAACATTACTTTCTTCAATATATTTTTGCTTATTCACAGTGGATCAATGTCAAAAGTCATTAGCAGAAGAGAAGTGTTTGATGTCTCTGGGCTGGTTCTCGATATGTGCTCAGAAGGAAAACTGTGGATCTCATTAAAACCTACTGGATAGTGAGCAACACACACAAAATGCTGAAAGAACTCAGCAAGTAGAAGAAATCTGATAGGTAGGAGAGTGGACCATGGGAGAAAAGGAAGGAGATCCAGAGATCCTATCAGCATTCGGAGCAGAGTACTTCATAAGAACATAAGAAATAGGAGCAGGAGTAGGCCATCCGGCCCATCGAGCCTGCCCCACCATTCAAAAAGATCATGAATGATCTGTCCTAAACTCAGCTCCATCTACCTGCCTTTTCCCCATAACCCTTAATTCCCTTACTATGTAAAAACCTATCTGTTTCTTAAATATATTTAGTGAAGAAGCCTCAACTGCTTCCCTGGGCAGAGAATTCCACAGATTCACCACTCTCTGGGAAAAACAGTTTCTTCTCATCTCCATCCTAAATCTTCTTCCTTAATTCTTGAGACAATGTCCCCTAGTTCTAGTCTCACCTACCAATGGAAACAACTTTCTTACTTCTATCTTATCTATCCATTTCAAAATTTTGCATGTTTCTATAAGATCCCCTCTCATTCTTCTGAACTCCAGAGAGTATAGTCCCAGGCGACTCAATCTCTCCTCATCGGTTAATCCCTTCATCCCTGGAATCAACCTGGTGAACCTCCTCTGCACTGCCTCCAAAGCCAGTATATCCTTCCTCAAGTATGTTTCTATGTTCCTGTGTAACTGACAGTCTCCCGGATGACTACACCTGCAGGAATTGCAACCAATTCTAGCTCATGAGAGACTGCATAAAGGAGCTGGAGCTGGAGTTGGATGAACATAGGATCATCTGGGAGGCAGAGCAATTGATAGATATGACTTTTGAGCAGGTGGTTACACCAAGAGTGCAGAATTTGGGGAATGCATGAGTGAACACCAACAGAGGTAAAGGGAAAAGAAAATAAGTGCAGGGTTCCCCTGTGGCCATTCGCCTCAGCAATAGGTATACTTATTTGGATACTGCTGAGGCAGATGACCTATCTGGGCAAGGCAGCAGCAGTGAGACCAATAGCACCGTGGTCGGCTCTGAGCCTCAGAAGGGTAGGGTGAAGTCAGGTGGAGCAGTAATCATAGGGGGCTCGATAGAGGGACAAGTAAGAGATTCTGTGGCAGCAAGAGAGACTCCAGGATGATGTGTTGCCTCCCAGGTACTAGGGTCCAGGACGTCTCTGTGCAATTGCAGAATATTCTTGAAGGGGAGGGTGAGCAGTCGGAGATCATGCTACATGTTGGTACCAATGACCTAGGCAGGAGAGGGGTGAAGTAAGGTTAGGCAGTTAGGAAGGAGGCTGAAGAGCAGGACCTCCAAGGTGGTCACCTCTGGATTACTCCTGGTGCCACGAGCTAGTGAAGGTCAGAACTGGAATATAGTGCAGATGAATGAGTGGCTGAGGAGATGGCAAAGGGGGCAGGGTTTCAAGTTCTTGGGACATTGGAACCCTTTCTGGGGAAGGGGTGACCTGTACAAGTGGGAAGGGTTGCACCTGAACTGGGGGGGGGTTCCAATATTCTGGGAGGGAGGTTTGCTAATGCTATTGGGGAGGGTATAACTAGATTTGCAGGGGGGTGGAAACCGAAGTGAAAAGGCAGAGGATGGGCAGTTGGTGCACAAGTAGTGACAAATTGTAAGGAGCTTATGAGGACGGATAGGCAGATGATGGAGCAAAGAAGCACTCAGTCAGATGGTTTGCGATGTGTCTATTTTAATGCAAGGAGTATCAAAAGCAAGGCGGATGAGCTTAGAACATGGATCAGTACATGGAACTTGATGTTGTGACCATTACAGAGACTTGGATGTCTCAGCAGCAGGAATGGCTGCTGAGTGTGCCAGGCTTTAGATGTTTCAAAAAGGACAGGGAGGGAGGCAAAAGAGGTGGGGAGTGGCACTGTTAATCAGGGATAGTATCATGGCTGCAGAAAAGGAGGAAGTCATGGAGATTTTGTCTACTGAGTCATTGTGGGTGAAAGTCAGAAACAGAAAGGGGGCAATAATTCTACTGGGTGTTTTTAATAGACTCCTCCCCAATAGTAACAGAGACATCGAGGAGCAGATAGGGAGGCAGATTCTGGAGCGGTGCAATAACAATAGGGTTGTAGTGATGGATGATTTTCACTTTCCGAATATTGACTGGCATCTCCATAGAACTAGTTGTTTAGATGAGGTGGAGTTTGTTAGGTGTCTTCAGGAAGGTTTCCTGATGCAATATGTAGATAAGCCAACCAGAGGAGAGGCTGCATTTAGACCATAAGACATAAGAGCAGAATTAGGCCATCTGGTCCATCGAGTCTGCTCCACCATTAAATTATGGCTGATCCTTTTTTTCCCTCCTCTTCAACCCCAGTTCTTGGCCTTCTCCACATAACCTTTGATGCCATGTCCAATCAAGAACCTATCGATCTCTACCTTAAATACACCCAACGACCTGGCCTCCACAGCTGCACGTGGCAACAAATTCCACAAATTCACCAGCCTTTGTCTAAAGAAATTTCTTCACATCTCTGTTTTGAAAGGGCACCCCTCTATCCTAAGGCTATGTCCTCTTGTCCTAGACTCACCCACCATGGGAAACATCTAGGCCTTTCAACATTTGAGAGGTTTCAATTAGATCCCCACTCATCCTTCTGAATTCCAGTGAGCAGAGATCCAGAGCCATCAAACGTTCCTCATATAATGACCCTTTCATTCCTGGAATCAACCTTGTGAACCTCCTCTGGACCCTCTCCGGTGCCAGCACATCTTTTCTAAGATGAGGGGCCCAAAACTGTACACAATAGTCAAGGTGAGACCTCACCAGTCCCTTATGAAGCTTCAGCATCACATCCTTGCTCTTGTATTCTAGACCTCTTGAAATGAATGCTAACATGGCATTTGCCTTCCTCACCACCAACTCAACCTGCAAATTAACGTTTAGGCTGTTCTGCACAAGGACTCCAAAGTCCCTCTGCATCTCAGATCCCTGGATTGTTGCAAGGATGTGACTGAAGATAAACCCAAGTGCAGGACACTGGCACAGAGACACGGTCGAGAGGCACTAGCACAGTCACGAACATGGAGCAGATACCCAGGAGAGTCTTTACTCAGAGACAAGGTTCATGTAGAATATCCAAGGGAATGGTGCGGTGCTAGAAACTAACAGTCCTAAGAGATCAGGAAATGAGGTTTACACACACTAGAATTGACCAACGAACTGGCAGCTCATTGCTGTGACACCAGGGTTCTTATCCTGCATTCCCTGATGGAAACCAGGTGTGCTGTGATTAATGGAACTGGGAACAACTGGGAATCAGACAAGGGGATTAAGGCCCAATCAAGTAGATAATAGCAAGATGGGGGATTGTCAGATGGGACCATGTCAATACCCTCCTTCCACAAAGGAAGCCTCCAGGCTTTTCTGGATGGTTCCGATGGAAGTCCTGGATGAAGGAAGGGTCCAGGATGAAGGAGCAGGGAACTCAGGAATGCTCCTCTGGACTGTACCCTTCCCAGTCGACCAGGTATTGGAGGCCCCTGCCCCAATGGCACACATCCAGTAGCCACCGGACGGTGTATGCTGGGTGATTGTTGATGATCCGGGCAGGTGGAAGGGTTTCGGTCGGAGGACACAATGGACTGACAGGAACTGGTTTTAATTGGGAAGCAGGAAAAGTAGGGTGGAATTACATAGACTTAGGTAGCTTAAGTTGTACTGCTGTGGGGTTGATGATACTTTTGACTTCGAAAGGTCCCAGGAAGCAAGGGCCAAGTTTCTTAGGCTCATTTTTGAGAGGGATTTGTTTGAATGATAGCTACACTTTCTGCCCGGATCGATACTCAGATGCTGGAGTCCGATGGTGATTGGGAATCCTTCGGTTGCGATCGGCTGATCGGAGCAGGGCTGTGCGTGTGTCCTCACAAACCTGAGCCGATGGCATCGCAATCTCCTCTTCTTGAGTGGAAAACAGCAGGGGTTGTTACCTAAGGGAGCATTCAAAAGGAAATCTTCCAGTCGCAGTACTAACTAGAGTGTTGTGAGCGTACTCTACCCACATGAGGTGGTCACTCCAAGTAGACGGGTTATTGGTTGTTATACAACGTAGCACCGCATCCAAATCCTGGTTGACCCATTCCGTTTGCCCGTTCTTCTGTGGATGGAAGCCGGATGACAGGCTAACAGAGGCGCCCAGGGCTTGACAGAAGGACTTCCATACCTGCGAGACAAACTGGGGACCCCGATCAGAGATGATACTCGCAGGGATTCCGTGAAGGCGGAGAAAGTGGCGGACGAGAAGGTCTGCGGTCTCCTGAGCAGAAGGGAACTTAGGGAGGGCTACAAAGTGCACCGTCTTGGAGAACCGGTCTACCACTGTGATGCTTCCGTGTGAAGCGGGTAGACCAGTGATGAAATCTAGGGTTATATGTGACCAAGGATGACAAGGGACAGGTAGGGGACGAAGTAATCTAGCAGGTGGCTGGTGGGAGGCTTTTCTGCGGGCACAGACGGAACATGCAGAGACACAGGAATGGGTGTCCACCTCCATGAAAGGCCACCAAAAGCGTCTTTTCAGGAGAGACAGTGTCCAATCACTCCCAGGTGTGCAGGCGAACCGAGGTGCATGCACCCACTGGAGAACCTGAGACCTGACAAAATCGGGCACAAAAAGGCGATCAGCTGGGGTCAGTTGCTGGGGTCAGGGTCATCCCGTTGGCCTCTTTTACTATAGACTCGATCTCCCAAGTGAGGGCTGCCACCACACAGGATGGTCTTTGGGCTGGAAGTGTCCTCCTTGAAATTGTATTGGCAGGAGAACGTGTCAGGTTTCCCATTCTTGGACTCCAGATGATAAGTGAGAGAAAACTTGAACCAGCCAAAAAATAATGTCCAACAGGCCTGGCGGGAGTTCAAACATTTGGCGGTCTGAATATATCCAAGGTTCTTATGACAGCACATTCTACACAACCAAAGTCTCTACTTTCTGAGAAGGCTGAAGGGGACTGGACTAGGCACACCTATACTCACATCATTCTACAAATGTGCAGCAGAGAGCATCCTAACATGCTGCATCACTGCTTGGGACAGAAATTGAACTGCAGCAGACAGGAAGGCTCTACAACGGGTAGTCAAAACTTCCAAACAGATCACTAACATCAGTTTGCCCACCATCAAGGACATATAAACAGAAAGGTGCCAGGAAAGGACCAGTAATACCCCGAAGGGTGCAGCCCACCAGACCATGCCAGTTTCTGAGATTTAAACACTCTAATTCTCGGGAGTACAGATAGTACGTGCAGCAACTTTGAGGGCTTAGGATGTTCCTGTTAATTGATAATCATGCTTTTGGTGCCAGGAATTCGATGTAAGGAACACTTGAACTTGGGTTCTGTAACGTATGGATCTATTTCTTTTAGAGCTATGACTCCCCCACCCCCTGCCCAGCACTACGTATTAGCGTGTTGTCTATGCATGCATATTGTTCTCTCTCTCTCTCGCTCTCACTGCAATGTGAATACACCAGTGAAAACCATCTCCCGCCTGTGTGCTTTTATTTAATATATATATTTAGTTATGCATAGGCACAACAAATTGGCGATGAGTATGAACATGAACATCAGAAAATACCCTGAACTGCACCAATAGTTGCAAAACAAAACAGCATGAGATGGCCAACACAGATGCTAACCAACGTGTGAGTACAGTGCATAGTAACAGGGAAAGTTACGCTGAGTTTAAAGTGAAAATAACGTGGTGGTGGCTTCAGTCAGGAAAGTTGATGAATTTGACAGGGTTAATGAAGGCTGGGAGTCGTATATCGAGAGGGTTGAACTGTATTGTAATGTGAACAACATGGAGGAACAAAAAAAATCCCCTACAGTTCTTGGCATGATAGATGCGAGAATGTACAGTCTCTTACACAACTTAGTAACCACTGGAAAGCCAACAAGCAAGACGTTCACCAAAAGTGTTACAACTTTACGAAATCACTTGAGCCCTAAACCTTTGGCAATAGCTGGGAGATTTAGATTTTACAAAAAGAACCAGTCAAAAGATTTCTGAATACATAACAGAACTGCGCAAACTTTCCCAGTACTGTGATTTTAGAGATGAACTTTCTGATGCATTAAGGGACAGGTTTGTATTTGGCATGCATAGTCAAAGCATTAAAATGAGGCTACTGGCAGAAAGAGACCTACCTTAGAATGGGCATTGACCATTGCAATATCAGTAGAGACTGCGACAAAGGATGCAGCAGAACTACGGAAAAGGAGGTTAGAATGTGAAATGCACAAAGTGTCTCTGAATAGTGCAAAAAGCCAAAAATGACTGTGGGTTCAAAGAAAATGTCTGCAGAAAGTGTCACGGACAAGGTCACGTAGAGAGAGTGTGCAAGGCAGACATAAAGCACGGCCAAGTGAAAAGTCTTAAACACAAAATTAACTAAATCCATAAAGTTGCTGTATGTTAAACGGCCAGATGACATAGAGTCTGACAAAGGTGAACTGTCATGTCTAGAACTACATAGTATAACTGAAGTAGATCACAATAGATGTGTCTGGTGTAGAACTGAAAATGGAACTAGATACAAAGTCAGCTTTGTCCATGATTCCAGAGGCTGACTACAACAGACTGTTTTCTAAGATACCATTGGAGTAGACCTCAGTGATGATAGACTAGCTGAAAAAGTGTCTCCCAAAGCCAAACTGAGAGTAAATGTGATAAATAGAGGCCAAACACAATAGTTAGAGCTTTATGTATTGAGAAGTGGAGGGCCTGCACTTTTTGGACATGAATTGTTGAGAACAATCCAACTCGATTGGCACTCAATCGAAGCTCTTAGTGTGGCATCAACAGGCGACAGCAGCCCAGATGGTAGCAATAACTAGAGACTGGCACAGCTGCTTGAATCTAATGAGAAGGTGTTTGAGAAGTGGATTGGTAAACACAAAGATATGAAGGTCAGCATTGAACTGCAACACTAAAATTCCATAAAGCGTGTCCAGTGCCTACATAGTACATTCTAAAGTGGACATACTGCTGAACTGCCCAACTTGGAGGCATCTAGAATTCTCTCCAATTTGAGTTGAGGAATTGGGCCATGGTTGAGGTCCCGGTGATCAAGAAAGGAAAGCACCGAGCCGTTGGCATATGTGGGGATTTCAAAATGAGCATCAACCCGGTGCCACGTACTGTTCATTATCCCCTGCCACAAGTAGAAGACACCATTGCCTCTTTGGCAGGTGGGGAGAGATTTTCAAGGATTGTCTTGTCACAAGACTATCTGCAAATTGAGGAGTGAAGCAGGAGTGTTCTTCACAATCAACACTCACAAGGGTCTGTTCCAGGCTCATTGCTGGCATCACATCAGCTCCAGTAATTTGGCAAAGTGCTCCAAGATATCCCAGGAACACAATGCTACCTCGATGACATCATCATAACTGGCAAAAATGATGAAGAGCACCTCCAAAACATTGGTAAAGTGCTTATCACGCTGAGTGAGTATGGTCTGCTCAGAAAGAGAGAGAAATGTGAGTTTTTCAAGAATGAAATCTCATATTGTGGACATGTCATTGACAAGCATGGCTTACGTAAGTCACAAGAGAAGATTGAAGCCGTGCTACAAAACACCCAAACCGGAAAATATGTCACAACTCAGGTCATACTTGGGCCTTGTAAACTACTCCACTGGTTTCTCCCAAACATTGCTACAGTGCTGCATCCATTGAATGCACCGTTACAGACAGGAGCAAAGTGGGAATGGTCAGAAAGATGTGAAAAAGCATTCAAGAAAAAAAAGAGGCTAATAACATCTGATGAAATGCTCACCCATTAGAACCCACCCCCGGTGTGCAATGTGTCCCTGTGTGGCATTGGAGCCATTTTGTCACACACTATGAAAGATGGATCTGAATACCCGATTGCCTTACTTCAAGATCACTGATGAGTGCAGAATGCAACTATTGTGAGTGACAACGGACAACAATACATGTCAGAAGATTTCCGACTGTTCATGAAGAAAAATGGCATCTGACATTTCAAATCAGCTCCTCACTACCCAGCAATGGATGGGTTAGCTGAAAGGATTATCCAAACCTTCAAGAAGTCCATTAAAGCTATGGACAAGGAAGACATTTCTCTACAGTACAAGGTGTACAACTTCCTTTTTGTGTATTGGAACTCTGTTCGTGCGATGACAAATCAAACATTTACAATGCCGTTCATGAGCAGGAATCTGAGATCTCACATAGACCTCCTGAAACCAGATCTATGGAGTGAAGTGCAGAATAAACATCTCAGCCAGTCTCCAAGTGAATCAACAAGGAGCTTCAAGATTGGACAGGAAGTGCTAGCACATGATTACCAAGAAGACAAGTGGACACCCAGTAGGATAGCTACAAGAACTGGACCACTGATGTACACAGTGTATGTTGGAGATCAGACATGGAAACATTATGTGGACCAGATAATGGATGAAGAACACATCTGAGTCGACGGTGTGCATCCAACAAGATGGACACATTATAGTCACCAAAATTACCTCTCAGTGATGATGTTATTGACAGCAACATGACACTGGAAACCGAGACCGTTGTCTTAGACAAGACACCTGCCAAACCATTTCCATGATCCTCGGATGCCAAGCCACTCTACAGGTTCAGAGAAATATCCTGAAAGAAACAGATCGCCACCCAAAAGACTGAATCTTTAGAACTGTGACATTAATTATGGGCTGTTATTGTGAAAATATGTTTACTTGGAATAAGGGTTTATGAAAGGGAAATTGAATGCTTTGTACATGTACAATTTTATGTTGCATTAATCTAAAGGGGGAGGAAGTATAACGTATGGATCTATTTCTTTTAGAGCAGTGACACTATGAATTGATCTGTGGTCTGCACATGCACTGTTGTCTACACGTGTGCATTGCTCTCTCTTGCTGTGATGTGAATACCCCAGTTAAAGCTATCTCCTGCATGTATACCTTTATTAAATATATATGTAATTGTGCACAGACACAACAGGTTCAGTGCTCAACCATAAGCCTTACTAGTAATTCTGTCTAGTGTGTGTTTTGTGTTCAGTTCTCGATCCATATTGATACCGTCCCTGCTTCGGATACTCCAGCATTTGTGTCCAAGCCATCCTAGTCAAGCATTCTCGTCACAGTACGACTGAGCCAACATGGACCCAGCAGGGAATTGGAGTCTACTGTTCTCAGTGACCAGCCGCAGTGAAGTTATTTCCAGACAGAGGCTGGAGATTCACAGCCTCCAAGTAGCCATTGGTTAACTTTTGCAAGGAGGAAGCCAGAGTCCTGGGAGAAGCGGTCGGTCCCACTCCAGAGTCAGTACATCTTCTAACCCCACATAGATTCGATGGTAACCCAGACTCTCGCTGCGACTTCCTCGTTCAATGCCAGTTCGTATTTGAACTTCAGCTGTCCCGGTTCCCTATGGTGTGCAGAAAAGTGGCCATCATTGTCTTTCTCCTGACTGGACGAGCCCTGGCCTGGGCCACCGCGCATTGGGAACATAGAACATAGGTCAGAGTTCTGCGCTGCATCAGAGGAATCCATTGCCACCATGAGGAAGGTGTTTCATCAGCCCGCTGGATGGGTGAAATGTCATCAGTTGACTACGTGATTGAATTTCGGACCTTAGGCCAGGAGAGTAGTAGAAACGGGGATGTCTTGGCCATGGTATACCACCACGGACACTGAGACAAACTGAAGGATGACCTCACCTTAGGAGAACCAGCAGAGAACTCAAGGATTCTCATTGACCAGCCTATCTGTCTCGATAATCAGCCGGCAGAGCGAATGTGGGACTACTTCAGGAGGTCAAAGAGAGCTGGTCCAATCCTGTTCCCTACTTATCACAGTTCCTCTCCCCAGTCTCGGTTGCATTAGGCTCTCTATCAATGAGAAGTCCCGGCACTGGAGTCAAGGTAGCCACTTTCACTGTGGGGAAGTAGGCCAAATGTCTAAAGCTGCAGCCACCTGGGGAACTGCCAAGCCAGTCCAGACACTATGCCCAGTCCGTGGATTCTGGTTTCGTGCAGAAGGGAGAGTTCACCTCTGGTAAGAATGAGGTAGCTGAAAGGTTTTGTGGACTCAAGGGTAGCGGGTAATTTTTCTGGATATAGGAACCAACCGTTGGTTTGACATACCCTGCGAGAGTTGAGCCAGTCCATGCCCACAACTGTTCTCGATGGCCGACTTCTAGGTACTGGGCAGATACATCAACAAACTGTGGAATTGCAGATGAGGATAGGGGATTGTGTGGGGGGCATTAGTTTCCACATTATTAACCTTCCACATACCCATGATCCTCGGATACCCTTGGCTGCCCCAGCATAACCCATCCATAGACTGGAGAGAGGGGAGAATCATTACTTGGCCCAGTCATTGTAAGAGGCTTTGTTTACTATCTAGTGACCAACACCTATAAGGGGACAGGCTTCAGTACAAGGGAACTTGAGACCTTTTAGAGACCTGGTCCAGTCCTCAAGAGCAGACAAGCCGGTTCTGACCAACAGGACAGTGCGAGTCCCGACACGGTCGAGTCCAAATCCCATGGGAACCAGAGAGAGGGATTTTATAGGTCAGGAGAAGACTAAGGAGATTCCCAATCAGACTGGTAGACCTGCCGCTAAGCTGAAAGCACCCAGCCGCTAGGTCTCAAGGAAGGGAAAGACTCCTCTACGCCATTCCTTGAAGTCCATTCCTGGGAGTGCAAGAACCCTCTGTAACGCCTCGCTCCCAATACCTGTGGGTACAGACGGAGAGTCAAACTCTGATTTGTCCATTGTTTCCACAGATAAACTTTGTGAGCTTCGAGAGAGGACTCTGAATCATGTTGAATCACCCCTGCCACCAAAGAAGTCCTCAAAGGAAGGACTGGAAGAGATAGCAACACTCAAATTGGTCTAAATCCCCTCTGTTTACAAGGACTTAGAGGAGGTCTTCAACAAAGGAAAGGCTTTGACTCTTCCACCACACTGACCCTATGACTATGCCATAGACCCGCTGCCTGGTACTTGGTCTCCACAAGAGAAGCACCATGGAGGGGTACATAAAGGAAGCTCTTGCCACGGGCTTCATTCAGCCCTCTACCTCACCCGCCAGTGCAGGTTTTTTCTTCATACAAAAGGAAGATGGGAGCCTGTGGCTGTGCATTGATCACAGGGGATTAAACCACATAAAGACGAAGAATCACCACCCCCTTCCTCTTATGAGTATGGTTTCAAGATGCTCCAAGGAGCAAAGGTATTCACAAAATTAGACCTCTGGAGTGCCTACAATTTGGTCTGTATCAGGAAGGGCGATGAATGGAAGATGGCATTCAATACACTAACAGAGCACTACAAATACCAGGTTATGCCTTTCGGCCTTGTGAATACCCCAGCAAATTTCCAAGCCTTTATAAATGATGTACTCCGGGATACTCTCCATTAGTATGACTTTGTCTACGTGGATGATATTCTAATCTTCTCAAAGTCCATCGAGGAGCACATAGCTCACGTCAGGGACATTTTAAAGAGGCTTCTAGATCATGGACTTAACATCAAGCTGGGGAAGTCCGAGATTCATGTGTTGACTGTTTCATGTTGGGTTTTATCATCTCCAATGGTAATGTTGAGATGGACCTTTCCAAGACTCAGGTAGTCAGAGACTGACCATCACCATCCAATTTTAAATAGGTCCAACAATTCCTGAGTTTGCTAACTTCTACTGGAAGTTCATTGGTAATGTCAGCTCCACTGACAGCCTTAACTAAAAAATCCACGGGCCCTTTTGTCTGGACTACTGAAGCGGAGGCTGCATTTGCAGAGCTTAAACAATGGTTCACAACAGCTCCCATCTTGGTTTCTCCTAAACCAGACCTTCCCTTCACTGAGGAGGTGGATGCCTCAGACATCAGTGTAAGAGCAGAGTTGTCTCAATGGTCACATTCTTCTCCAGGCAGTTATCCCTGGCAGTAAGGAAATATGACATCAGGAATTGGGAACTTCTTGCAGTTAAGTTAGGTTTGGAGAAATGGTGTCACTGGCTAGAAAGGCCAAGAACCCTTTCATCATTTGGACTGACCATAATGTTTCAGCACCTAAGTTACAGTGAAAGATTGAACAAGTTAGGTCTTTATTCTTTGGAGTGTAGAAGGTTGAGGGGGGAACTTGATAGAGGTATTTAAAATTATGAGGGGGATAGATAGAGTTGACGTGGATAGGCTTTTTCCATTGAGAGTAGGGGAGATTGAAACAAGAGGACATGAGTTGAAAGTTAGGGGGCAAAAGTTTAAGAGTAACACGAGGGGGAATTTCTTTACTCACAGAGTGGTAGCTGTGTGGAACGAGCTTCCAGTAGAAGTGGTAGAGGCAGGTTTGATATTGTCATTTAAAGTAAAATTGGATAGATATATGGACAGGAAAGGAATGGAGGGTTATGGGCTGAGTGCAGGACGGTGGGACTATGTGAGAGTAAGCATTCGGCATGGACTAGAAGGGCCGAGATGGCCTGTTTCCGTGCTGTAATTGTTATATGGTTATATGGTTATAAGAACTTGGCCTATATTCAGGAGACCAAGAGGCTGAATTCCAGGTAAGCCAGATGGTCTTTGTTTTTTAACTGGCTTAATTTCATCCTGACTTATTGACTGGAGTCTTAAGAACCAGAAGTCAGATGCCCTATCCTGCCAGTTTGACGAACCAGAACGAGAGGAACAGCTTACCACCATTTTGCCTCAAGGCAGGGGTGGTTGCTCCAATTCACTGGGGAAATCAATGCTCTTATTCACAAGGTCCAAGTGCAAGAGAAGGTTCCTGAGAATGGTCCTCCGAGTTGGGAGCTCGTGCCAAGTACCGTCCAGTCCCAGGTACTCCAATGGATACATCCATCCAGAATGACCACACAACCAGGGATTGCCAAGACCTTCACGTTTACCAAGAGAATTTATTGGTGGCCCGGAATGTTGAGAGAAGTTCAGCAGTACATGCAGCCATGCAGGGTGTGCGCCCAGAACAAGGAGCCCCGTACCCAACCTCATGGTCTCCTCTACCCGTTCCGAAAAGACCTTGTCTCTATGGACTTTGTCACAGGTCTCCCACCATCCAAGGGGGAGTCAGTCATCATTGTAGTGGTTGAATGGTTTTCAAAAGCCTGCAAGTTCATTGCCTTGGAGAAGCTACCTTCCACAGCGGAGATGGTTGACATTGTCCTTGACCAAGTCTTCAGGTTCCACAGATTCCAGGTGGACAATGCCTCGGATCGTGGTCCACAATTCTCACCACATTTTTAGAAGGTTTTCTGTGAACTGATTGGGTCAACAGCAAACCTTTCCTCTGGGTTTCACCCACAGTCCAAACAGCCAGGTGGAGCAGACCAACCAAGATTTAGAATGTATCCTGAGCTGCCTGGCCTCAGAAAGACCTGATGAGTGGCGTGACCATTAGATGCGGGCTGAGATCGTTCACAACACCTTACAGCACTCGGCGCATGGGAAGTCACTGTTGGAGTGCCAGTTTGGTTAACCTCCGCCTCTTTCCAGAACAAGAAGCCGAGGTTGAGGTCCCTGTGGCCAAAGATCTAGTCCAATACTGCAAGGAGGAATGAATGAGGGCAAGACAGACTTTGCTGACCTCTACCCAGAGAGTGGAGACCAAGGCAAACTGAAGAAGTCTGGGACCCAAGTTACAGCTTGGACAACAGGTCTGGCTTTCCTCTTATGATTTACCTCTCTGAGTGGAATCTAGAAAGTTGGTGCTCAAGTTCATTGCTCCCTTTAAGTTCCTGAAAGAAAGTAAACCTGGTGGTTTACACCTTGCAGCTCCCCAAGACCCTAAGGATCAACCCCACCTTCTAAATTAAAACCTGTCTGCACCAACCCCTTAATCCCACCACCATCGGCCCTGCCACCACCCGCATTTATTGAGGGAGAACAGGTCTTCATGGTGAAAAGACATTTGGACTCGCGTACTGTTGGAGGTGTTTAGCAATACCTCGTGGACTGGGAGGGATTTAGACAGGAGGAAAGACACTGGATGTTGGAAAGAGACATCCTGGATGGGACTCTTGTCCACAATTACCATCATTGCCTCTCCAAGCAACCAGGGCCGTCAGGAGTCAGTCATAGGGGAGGAGGTCCTGTTGCAAAATGCTCTCGACCATGCCAGCTTCTGAGATTTAAACTCTCTATTTCACTGGAGTACAGATAGCTGGTGTGGCCTTTAAGAGCTTAGATGTTCCCGTTAATTGATAATCACCTTCTGAGTGCCAAAAATGGAGTATTTAAGGAACATCTGAACATGGGCTCAGTGTGCAAATGTAAGCCTTACTAGTGATTTTGTCTAGCCTTTGTTTGGTGTTCAGTTCTCAATCCAGTTTGATACCGTGTCTTGATCCTAGCCTCGGACATTCCGGCATTTGGGTTCAAGCTATCCTTGTCAAGGACTCACATCAGAGAAAAGGATACGTAGCATCCATACCAGGACCACCAGACTCCAGTTACATTCCCCAAGCAGTAAGGCTGATCAACACCTCCACTCACTAACCCACCCCTCTCCACCCCAACCACCACTACTTTATCACTTCCTGTCATTCACCTTATATATAAACCCTCTAGTGTCACTTTATCACTACACAATCAATCTATGTATATTAGCTATCTTATGCATTTCTTTTTATTGTGTTTTGTTTCTTACTGCGTTCTTTATTTTATTGTGTGTTTGTAGTGCAGCATCAGATCCAGAGTAACAATTATTTTGTTCTCCTTTGCACTTGTGTACTGCAAGTGATATTAAGCATTCTCAATCTTGAATCCTGAAAATAAAAACCAGCCATAAATGAACAGTGGAGAAGACTCAAAGGGTTGAATGGTCAATTTCTGCTCCTTTACCTTATGGTCCATCTTTAATTGCATCTGTTCTGAGAAGATGGATGAGATACCTGAGAGAGTAGAATCCAATCTTGTCTAGAAGAAAAAGCGTGTTGAATTTCCGCACCCGAGGGACAGTCATGGAAGGCTGTAATAACCATAGCTAAGACTAACTCTAACCACAGATACTTTTTAATTCAGTGAGCTTGAATCCCCTTCACGGTAACAGGATATGAATTCATATCTCCAGATCAATATTGATACGGCTATCTGCTAATCTAATATGCAGAATCTTCCTCATCTGGGGAGTTTTTTCACATCTGTTCACAATGTCTACCTATATTTTTCTTTGGTTGAAGTGACAAGAGTTTTATTTGATATTTCTGCTGCTGTAAAGAATGTAATAACATGGTTTGGGAGAGGTGTATGTGTGTGTTTGGATAAATGCTGATTTCCAGCTGTAATTCTAATGTGCCGAGTGTTGGTGCTGCACGGACCAGTTTCAAGCAAGTCACATCCGTTCATTTTATTTTGCTGGTGAATTAATTGTTATCAGCTTGCATTTAGCTGGAGCTATCTCCTGACGATCAGCAACAAATTGCACAGTTGGTATTGTTAATGAATGTCATTCATAAAGTATGCTCCCTCTTTTCATTAGGCTTTACTGAACATTGCTGTTTGCATTCCCACTCAATGAGTCGGAGGCAGCGCCAAGACTGTATTTTACAGCAAGCAAATTGTTTAATCAGCAAGCATAATATGGAAAAAATTGAAGTCTATTTAATCTGAAAATGGGGTGGTCTCAAAGCACTTTGGTACTTTGTGGAGTAATGTATGAGTATTTGGCCCTCTTTTATTATGAATAGAACTGTGGGGACTATACAGTGATGTATAAAGGAGAACACCTGCTTTGACATCACCAAATGCTCCCACTCATTTTGTGAACAGCACTAACAGTTCTTAAATGGAGAGTTAAAGCCTACTTTGATATTAGTAAAAGGGTTCCATCTTAGCTGATCTGTGGCCATGGTGTCCATCATCTTTCAGTTTTCATCTTACTGAATGCACATCCCATTTCTCTCCCTGTTGGTTTATTCAGCTCGCTTCCTGACCATCTCCTGATACCCTCTGATTATCTTCCAGTTGCCTCCTTTCTCTCCAGATCTCTCATCCACCATAATCATGCCCCAGTCTATGAACCTCTCTCTAGTGCCCAGATTCCCCAACCCAATCATCCTGTTTCACCCCTCAGTCTGGCCTCAAGCACACTTGCTCCAAAACTTTCACTCTGCATTTGATGGCTCTGGGCCTGTACCTGCTGAAGTTTCGAAGAATGAGGGGCATATAATTGATAGGCCTGATACAATGGACATGGAGAGAATGTCTTCCTACAGTGGGGAAATTAGGACTGGAGGGCGTAGCATCAGAGTAGAAGGACATTCCTTTAAAACAGAGATGAAAAAAATTTCTTTAGCCAGAAAGCGCTGAATCTATGGAATTCATTGCTACAGGTGGCTGTGGAGGCCAAGTCATTGGGTACATTTAAAGCAGAAGGTTCTTGATTAGTCGTGGCATGAAAGGATACCGGGAGAAGGCAGGAGACTGGGAGCTGAGAGGGAAATGAATTAGTCATGATAAAATCGCGGAGCAGACTCGATAGGCCAAATGGAATAATCTTGCTCCTATATCTTATGGTCTAATAAGAGACACCACAAATGAGCTGTGCATTATAGTAATCATGCTATCAGCATAGATTTTATCACCACAATGAGTATTCATTAAAATTAAATTGTTTGGCCCTGCTTGTTCTTACTGGTAGATGTGAACAAACCCAGTGGCCGTTATTGTCACTCAGTTATTGTCAGTCACTCTTACATTGGCTCAGAAGGGTAGGGATAGAAGAAAGAGGACCATAGTAATAGGGGACTCGATAGTCAGGGGTTCAGACAGGCGGTTCTGTGGAGGTGATCGGGAGTCCCGGATGGTTGTTTGCCTCCCTGGTGCCAGGGTCCGGGACGTTTCTGATCGCGTCCAAGATATCCTGAAGTGGGAGGGTGAGGAGCCAGAGGTCGTGGTACATGTAGGTACCAATGACATAGGTAGGAAAGGGGAAGAGGTCCTGAAACGAGAGTATAGGGAGTTAGGAAGGCAGTTAAGAAGAAGGACCGCAAAGGTAGTAATCTCGGGATTACTGCCTGTACCACGCGACAGTGAGAGTAGGAATGGAATTAGGTGGAGGATGAATGCGTGGTTGAGGGATTGGAGCAGGGGGCAGGGATTCAAGTTTCTGGATCATTGGGACCTCTTCTGGGGCAGGCGTGACCTGTTCAAGAAGGACGGGTTACACTTGAATCCTGGGGGGACCAATATCCTAGCGGGGAGGTTTGCTAGGGCTACGGGGCAGACTTTAAACTAGTAAGATGGGGGGGCGGAAATCAATTTGAGGAAACTATGGGAGAGGAGGTTAGTTCACCAGTAGAGCAAGTAAGTAGACCGTGTGTGAGGGAGGACAGGCAGGTGATGGAGGAGGGATGCGCTCAGCCCGAAGTTGTAGGGGAGAAGAAAAAAAAGGATAATAAATTTGAATGCATTGCTAGGGATGAAAAGAGAGGAGGAGGTGGAGAGTATCTTAAATGTATCTATTTTAATGCTAGGAGCATTGTAAGAAAGGTGGATGAGCTTAAAGTGTGGATTGATACATGGAATTATGATGTTGTAGCTATTAGTGAAACATGGTTGCAGGAAGGGTGTGATTGGCAACTAAATATTCCTGGATTTAGTTGCTTCAGGTGTGATAGAGTAGGAGGGGCCAGAGGAGGAGGTGTTGCATTGCTTGTCCGAGAAAATCTTATGGCGGTGCTTTGGAAGGATAGATTACAGAGCTCCTCTAGGGAGGCTATTTGGGTGGAATTGAGGAATGGGAAAGGTGTAGTAACACTGATAGGAGTGTATTATAGGCCACCTAATGGGGAGCGTGAGTTGGAAGAGCAAATGTGTAAGGAGATAGCAGATATTTGTAGTAAACACAAGGTGGTGATTGTGGGAGATTTTAATTTTCCACACATAGATTGGGAAGCTCATTCTGTAAAAGGGCTGGATGGTTTAGAGTTTGTGAAATGTGTGCAGGATAGCTTTTTGCAACAATACATAGAAGTACCGACTAGAGATGGGGCAGTGTTGGATCTCCTGTTAGGGAATGCGATAGGTCAGCTGACAGATGTATGTGTTGGGGAGCACTTCGGGTCCAGTGATCACAATAGCATTAGCTTCAATATAATTATGGAGAAGGACAGGACTGGACCTAGAGTTGAGATTTTTGATTGGAGAAAGGCTAACTTTGAGGAGATGCGCAGGGATTTAGAGAGAGTGGAATGGGTCAAGTTGTTTTATGGGAAGGATGTAATAGAGAAATGGAGGTCATTTAAGGGTGAAATTATGAGGGTACAGAATCTTTATGTTCCTGTTCGGTTGAAAGGAAAGATTAAAGGTTTGAAAGCGCCATGGTTTTCAAGGGATATTAGAAACTTGGTTCGAAAAAAGAGGGATGTCTACAATAGATATAGGCAGCATGGAGTAAAGGAATTGCTCGAGGAATATAAAGAATGTAAAAGGAAACTTAAGAAAGAGATTAGAAAAGCTAAAAGAAGTTACGAGTTTGGTTTGGCAAATAAGGTGGAAGTAAATCCGAAAGGCTTCTACAGTTATATTAAAAGCAAGAGGATAGTGAGGGATAAAATTGGTCCCTTAGAGAATCAGGGTGGTCAGCTATGTGTGGAGCCGAGGGAGATGGGAGAGATTTTGAACGATTTCTTCTCTTCGGTATTCACTAAGGAGAAGGATATCGAATGGTGTAAGGTGTGGGAAACAAGTAAGGAAGTTATGGAACCTATGACAATTAAAGAGGTGGAAGTACTGGCGCTTTTAAGAAATTTAAAAGTGGATAAATCTCCGGGTCCTGACCGGATATTCCCCAGGACCTTGAGGGAAGTTTGTGTAGAGATAGCAGGAGCTCTGACGGAGATCTTTCAGATGTCATTAGAAACAGGGATTGTGCCGGAGGATTGGCGTATTGCTCATGTGGTTCCATTGTTTAAAAAGGGTTCTAGAAGTAAGCCTGGCAATTATAGACCTGTCAGTTTGACATCAGTGGTGGGTAAATTAATGGAAAGTATTCTTAGAGATAGTATTTATAATTATCTGGATAGACAGGATCTGATTAGGAGTAGCCAGCATGGATTTGTGCGTGGAAGGTCATGTTTGACAAACCTTATTGAATTTTTTGAAGTAGTTACGAGGAATGTTGACGAGGGTAAGGCAGTGGATGTAGTCTATATGGACTTCAGCAAGGCCTTTGACAAAGTTCCACATGGAAGGTTAGTTAAGAAGGTTCAGTCGTTAGGTATTAGTGCTGGAGTAATAAAATGGATTCAACAGTGGCTAGATGGGAGATGCCAGAGAGTAGTGGTGGATAATTGTTTATCGGGATGGAGGCCGGTGACTAGCGGGGTGCCTCAGGGATCTGTTTTGGGCCCAATGTTGTTTGTAATATACATAAATGATCTGGATGATGGGGTGGTAAATTGGATTAGTAAGTATGCTGATGATACTAAGGTAGGAGGTGTTGTGGATAATGAGGTGGGTTTTCAAAGCTTGCAGGGAGATTTATGCCGGTTAGAAGAATGGGCTGAACGTTGGCAGATGGAGTTTAATGCTGAGAAGTGTGAGGTTCTACATTTTGGCAGGAATAATCCAAATAGAACATACAGGGTAAATGGTAGGGCATTGAGGAATGCAGTGGAACAGAGAGATCTAGGAATAACAGTGCATAGTTCCCTGAAGGTGGAGTCTCATGTAGATAGGGTGGTGAAGAAGGCTTTTGGAACGCTGGCCTTTATAAATCAGAGCATTGAGTACAGAAGTTGGGATGTAATGTTAAAATTGTACAAGGCATTGGTAAGGCCAAATTTGGAATATTGTGTACAGTTCTGGTCACCGAATTATAGGAAAGATATCAATAAATTAGAGAGAGTGCAGAGACGATTTACTAGGATGTTACCAGGGTTTCAGCACTTAAGTTACAGAGAAAGGTTGAACAAGTTAGGTCTCTATTCATTGGAGCGTAGAAGGTTGAGGGGGGATTTGATCGAGGTATTTAAAATGTTGAGAGGGATAGATAGAGTTGACGTGAATAGGCTGTTTCCATTGAGAGTAGGGGAGATTCAAACGAGAGGACATGATTTGAGAGTTAGGGGGCAAAAGTTTAAGGGAAACACGAGGGGGTATTTCTTTACTCAGAGAGTGATAGCTGTGTGGAATGAGCTTCCTGTAGAAGTAGTAGAGGCCAGATCAGTTGTGTCATTTAAGGTAAAATTGGATAGGTATATGGATAGGAAAGGAGTGGAGGGTTATGGGCTGAGTGCGGGTAGGTGGGACTAGGTGAGATTAAGAGTTCGGCACGGACTAGGAGGGCCGGAATGGCCTGTTTCCGTGCTGTGATTGTTATATGGTTTATATGGTTTATTGGCGCTTGAGGGAGCTTGCTCTGTACCACAAGGATGCCTCAGTTCCTGCCATGCAGCGCTGACTACATTTCAGAACTTTTGTAGTTATGACAATCTTGAGTACACCCTAGGAGATAAAAAATCTGTTCCACAAATGTAACTTTTCTTTTTGACAATGCTCTTCGTCACGTCTGCCAGCTACTCTCCTTTGACAGGTTCTAGTGCAAAACAATCCTGGAAGTTAACATATAAACACAGATAGCTTCCCTGTTGTTCACCTTGGGTCCCAATCGACATTGGCAAGACCTTGGAATTGACTGTGGTCTTTGGGTAGGGGAAGTCGTGAGTACACATACCAGTCCTGCTCGAGGGGTCAGCAGCAGTAAGGGTGAGAAACTTCGGGTTACTGAGTGTCAACATCTCAGGGGCCAAAATGTCAGTGCACGTCCTCCTCTTTTGCCATGATGAGGCCACTCTTAGACTGGAGGAGAAACACCTCATAATCCATTTAGTTTGCCTCCAAGATGATGGCATGAACATTGATTTCTCCTTCTGCTAATTTTTCCCTCCCTCTTCTCTCTTCTTCTAATTCACACTCTGGCTTCTTACCTCTTCTCCTTACCTGCCAATCACCTGCCCCTGATGCCCCTCCTTCATCCCTATATCCCATAATCCACTCTCCTCACCTATCAGATCCCTTCTTCTCCAGCCCTTTACCTTTCCCATCCACCAGGCTTCAACTACCACCTTCTAGTTAGTCCTCGTTGCTGTTCTGCCAACTTCTTAGAACATAGAATAGAACATAGAATATTACAGCACATTACAGGCCCTTCGGACCACAATGTTGTGCTGACCCTCAAACCCTGCCTCCCGTATAACCCCCCACCTTAAATTCCTCCATATACCTGTCTAGTAGTCTCTTACATTTCACGAGTGTATCTGCCTCCACCACAGACTCAGGCAGTGCATTCCACGCACCAACCACTCTCTGAGTGATAAACCTTCCTCTAATATCCCCTTTGAACTTCCCTCCCCTTACCTTAAAGCCATGTCCTCTTTTACTGAGCAGTGGTGCCCTGGGGAAGAGGCACTGGCTGTCCACTCTGTCTATTCCTCTTAATATCTTGTACACCTCTATCATGTCTCTTCTCATCCTCCATCTCTCTAAAGAGTAAAGCCCTAGCTCCCTTAATCTCTGATCATAATCCATACTCTCTAAAACAGGCAGCATCCTGGTAAATCTCCTCTGTACCCTTTCCAATGCTTCCACATCCTTCCTATAGTGATGCAACCAGAACTGGACACAGTACTCCAAGTGTGGCCTTTACATCACGTCTCTTAAACTCTATCCCTCGACTTATGAAAGCTAACACCCCATAAGCTTTCTTAACTACCCTATCTACCTGTGAGGCAACTTTCAGGGATCTGTGGACATGTACTCCCAGACCCCTCTGCTCCTCCACACTACCAAGTATCCTGCCATTTACTTTGTACTCTGCCTTGGAGTTTGTCCTTCCAAAGTGTACCACCTCACACTTCTCCAGGTTGAACTCCATCTGCCACTTCTCAGCCCACTTCTGCATCCTATCAATGTCTCTCTGCAATCTTCGACAATCCTCTACGCTATCTACAACACCACCAACCTTTGTGTCGTCTGCAAACTTCCCAATCCACCCTTCTACCCCCACATCCAGGTCGTTAATAAAAATCACAAAAAGTAGAGATCCCAGAACAGATCCTTGTGGGACACCACTAGTCACAACCCTCCAATCTGAAAGTATTCCCACCATCACAACCCTCTGCTTTCTGCAGGCAAGCCAATTCTGAATCCACCTGGCCAAACTTCCCTGGATCCCATGCCTTCTAACTTTCTGAATAAGCCTACCGTGTGGAATCTTGTCAAATGCCTTACTAAAATCCATGTAGATCACATCCACTGCACTACCCTCATCTATATGCCTGGTCACCTCCTCAAAGAACTCTATCAGGCTTGTTAGGCACGATCTGCCTTTCACAAAGCCATGCTGACTGTCCCTGATCAGACCATGATTCTCTAAATGGCTATAGATCCTATCTCTAAGAATCTTTTCCAACAGCTTTCCCACCACAGACGTAAGGCTCACTGGTCTATAATTACCTGGACTATCCCTACTAACTTTTTTGAACAAGGGGACAACATTTGCCTCCCTCCAATTCTCCGATACCATTCCCGTGGACAACGAGGACATAAAGATCCTAGCCCGAGGTTCAGCAATCTCTTCCCTTGCCTCGTAGAGCAGCCTAGGGAATATTCCATCAGGCCTCGGGGACTTATCCGTCCTAATGTATTTTAACAACTCCAACACCTCCTCTCCCTTAATATCAACATGCTCCAGAACATCAACCTCACTCATATTGTCCTCACCGTCATGAAGTTCCCTCTCAGTGGTGAATACTGAAGAGAAGTATTCATTGAGGACCTCGCTCACTTCCACAGCCTCCAGGCACATCTTCCCACTTTTATCTCTAATCGGTCCTACCTTCACTCCTGTCATTCTTATTTTGAGATCTTCCTTTCCAGTCCCAAAGTAGGGTCTCCTCCCAAAACATTGAATGTTTACACATTTCTATGGTAAACACTGACCAACATAGCCTTCAACAAAGAAATCACAGTGCAATTTGACAAATGGAGCGCAAGAGCTGATGAGATAAATTGAGACCATCACAATTTCATCTTTGTTGTATAAGACATCCATTCAAGAAGATAACAGTTTTTCTTGAAACTAATGGTACATGTTTTTCAACTTTTATATCTTCTGCCTGGTAGGTGGCGAGGTGGAGATACTCTTCTACCAAAGGAGGTCCCATCCTCCATTAGCCTGCAGGTCACCCTTGGGCAAGGTTTAGTATCTCAAAGTCATGTGAAGCCATGGGAGCAGGTATTGGATGGTTATATGAGCAGCTGGTGCATGTCACAGGTCCTGACTCTGTGACTACTGACGCCAGGCAGACAATATCTGAAGAGTATTGACATTGGCTGGAGTCACCTGTCTTCTAAAGACACTGCCCTAAAGGTAGCAAATGGCAAACCACTTCGGTAGAAAAGTTTTCCAAGAACAATCATGGTCATGGAAAGACCATGATCGTCTATGTCATATGACGTGGCATATAATGAATGAACGAGTCTGAGGAGAAGGTGAGAAGTGAGATTGACCAGGATGGCAGGGTCCTTGACTATGCTGTCTTCTTTCCTGAGGCAGCAAGGAATGCTGACAGAGTCCAAGGAGGGCAGTCTGGTGTATGTGATGGACTGAGGCTACATCCACAACGACTCTTTACAATTTTTGCGGTGTTGGGCAGTGCAGCTACCTTATCAAACTGTGATGCATCCAGATATAGTGCCTTCTATGGTGAACCTGTAAAAGAGGAGTTAAAGGCTACGCACGCCAGACTTGACGGTGGTGTTGAGATCAAGATCAGACCATTGAAGTTCTTATTGCATGGTAAAATCAGAACCAGATTTAATATCATTGGCATTTCTTGTTTTGTGACACCAACACATTGTAATACATCATAACAAATAGAGTTAAAAAGTTAATTAAATAAGTAGGGCTAAAAGAGTAAAAAAAATAGTAATGAGATAGTGTTCATGGGCTCAATGTCTGTTCAGAAATCTGACGGTAGAGGGGAAAGAAGCTGTTCCTGAACTGTTGAGTGTGTGCCTTCATGCTCTTGTACCTCTTTCCTGATGGTAGCAATGAGAACAAGGCATGTCCTGGGTAATGGGGATCCTTAATGATAAATGCTGCCTATTTGAGGCATCGATGCTTGAAGATGTCCTTGATGTTGGGGAGACTAGTGTTCATGAAGGAGCTCACTGAGTTTACAGCTCTCTGCAGCTTATTCTGATTCTTTGCAGTAGCCTCCCCCTCCTGATCATCCAGATGGTGATGGAGCCAGTTGGAATGCTCTCCATGGTACATCAGTAGAAATTTGCTAATGCCTTTCATGATATACCAAATCTCCTGAAACTCCTGATGAAAAGCTTTAAGGCCTACTGTTGCACCTGTTTCTTGTTGCAAATAAAGCACAGAGTGAGAATGTTGGAAGGAGGTGGCCAGAAGGGGGAGGGAGAAGAAGGCAAAGACTATCAAAGAGATAGCAAATTGAATGGCTTCCCTCTACAAAAGCCTCTCGAGTGACTGTGAAGTTGTGACAGAGAAACTGGAACAAGCCGTTGACAGAACGAAATCAAAGCTGCAGCTGTTCACAACACCCACAGCTCGTGTTTACCAGAACTCTCTGACTGTTGTCACAGATGCAAAACGCAATGCTTGAGAGGAAGTGGGAGGACATGAGGGAAGAGAGGATGCGGAACATAGAGTACTTCTGGGAATAAATACACAGTCTAAAACAACGTTAAGTTAAAATGAACATGATGATTTATGCGTTATGCAATAATCCTCTACAATAATGCTTTTATAATGAGTCGTTTTAGGCAGTTTGACCTCTGACTGCCTAAAATTGGTTCATTTATCAGTCCACCATTTCTATTAATTATATCGCCTTTGTTATTTACTATTTCCTCTGGGCCCACCCTTCATTTACCTGTCTCCCTTTACTGCCCACTTTTGTCTTACACTATCGTTGCTTGTCATTTCATCAGTCCTGATGAAGGGTCACGGGCTAAAAATTGACCGTCTACTCTTTTCCATGGATGCTGCCTGGCCTGCTGAGTTCCTCCGGCATTTTTGCGTGTGTTACTTTGGATGTCCAGCATCTGCAGATTTTCTCTTGTTTGTCACTTAATCTCTTCTGGTCTCACATATTCATTGAATATAGAACGTAGAGCAATGCAGTAGAGGAACATGCCCTTCAGCCCGCAGTATTGTGCCAGATCTATTAAATTAGTAATCAAACGGCCGGCTAAACAAATCCCTCCTGCTTGCACAATTTCTAAATCCTTACAATTCCCTCATATTCACGTGCCAATCTAAATGTCCTTTAAAAATCCATGATGTACTGTATCTGCCTCTACCACCACGGCAGGCAGACCATTCCAGGCATCCCCTTTTGTTTTCTCTGCTGCTGGCCTCCTCCTGCTTTCTCTTCATTCGCACCTGCAGGAATGGAAGATTCTACAGAAAGTGGTGGATACAGACCAGTCCATCACAGGCAAAGCCCTCCCCACCACTGAACACATTTTCAAGGAATGCTGCCACACGAAAGCAGAATCCATCATCAAGAATCCGCACTACCCAGGCCATGCTCTCTTCTCATTGCTGCCATTAGAGAGAAGGTACAGGAGCCTTAGGTCCCACATCACCAGGTTCAGGGACAGTTGTTACCCTTCAACTTTCAGGATCCTGAAATGGCCTGTATAACTTTACTCACCTCAACTCAGAACTGATTCCACAACCTACATTTGGTAGTTTTTTTTTAAATAATTTTTAGCCAGAGGATGGTGAATCTATGGAATTTGTTGCCATGGGCGGCAGTGGACACCAATTCATTGGGTGTATTTAAGGCAGAGATTGATAGGTATCTGAGTAGTCAGGGCATCAAAGGTTAGGGTGAGAAGGTGGGGGAATGGGACTAAAGGGGAGATTGGATCAGTTCATGATGAAATGGCGGAGCAGACTCGATGGGCTGAATAGCCAACTTCTGCTCCTTTGTCTTATGGTCTACAGACTCACATTCACAGACACAGAAGCTTATGTTCTTAGTATCATTTTTTCTAATTTGCACATTTTGTCTTTTGCACATTGGATGTTTGTCAGTATTTGTTTATGCATAGTTTTTTGTAAAATCTATGTTATTTCTTTATTTTCCTGTAAATGACTATCAGAAAACATGTATACGTGGCATATATATTCTTTGATGATAAATTTACTTTGGCTTTGATTTTAAGTAAACCCAGCATATTTCGAGCTTTTGAAATGCCATTGAGCAGTAATGCCAACTCAAGAGATCCTGCATTTGCTGGAAATCCGGAGCAACACACACAAAATACAGTGGGGACTCAGCAGGCCGGGCAGTGTCTATGAGGAGGCTGACACCCTTCATCGGGACTGAACAGGAAGGGGGAAGAAACTAGAATGAGGTGGTGAAGGAAGGGGAAAGAGTACAAGCTGGAAGGTGATAAGTGAACCTAGGTGAGGGGAAGGTAGGTGGGTGGTGGAGGGAGAATTTGGGTGATGATCGGTGGAAAAGGTAAAGGGCTGAAAAGAAGGAATCTGATCATAGAGGAGAGTGGACCAAGGGAGAAAAGGAATGCAGAAGGTCACCAGAAGGAGGAGATGGGCAGCTGAGGAGAAGAGAAGGGGTAAGTGGGGAGCCATAATGGGAATAGAAAAGAAGATAAAGGTGAGTGGGAGGGAAATTACTGGAAGTTGGAGAGATCAATGTTCATGCAGTCAGGTTGAAGGCTACCCAAACAGAATATGAGGCATTTCTCCTCCGCCTGAGAGTGGCCTTATCACTGTAGTAGAGGAGGCCATGGACCAACATGTCAGAATGGGAGTGGGGAATGGAATTCTCACCTGTTCCCAGCCTCAGTTGCTTATGTTGAACTCTACATCAAAAGAGCCAGGAGATCCTAAAACATATTACTCCGCCTTCATTGTAAGAAGTTTACTCAACCTTCAAATATACACAGTATTCTGCATAAGTTGACCTTCTTTGCTGTACATTGATATGTACTGGGTTCATAGGAGATTCATGAAAATGATTCCAGGATTGAACGGCTTGTCATATGAAGAGCATTTGATGGCTCTGAGCCTGTATTCAGAAGAAAGAGAGTTGACCCAATTGAGACCTATTGAATGTTGGAAGTCCTCAGTAAAATGGATGTGGAGAGGGTGTTTCCTATGGTGGGGGAGTCTAAGACCAGAGGACCCAGCCTTAGAATAGAAGGGCGTCCTTTTAGAATGGAGATGAGGAGGAATTTCTTTGGGCAGAGGGCGATGATTCTATGGAATTCATGCCAAAGGTGACTGAGGAGGCCATGTCTTTACATACGTATATTTAAGGCAGAGGTTGATATATTCTTGAATGGTCAGGGAGAGATACAGGGAGAAGGCAGGAGATCTGAGCTGAGAGGCAAAATGGATCAGCCATGATGAAACAGTGGAGCAGACTCGACAGGCCAAATGGCCTAATTTTGCTCCTATCTCTTATGGTGTTATACATTCAACTGTTTTCTATGTTATGGTCTTCACTGCACATTGTAATTCATTGTCCAACAAAGCATTGTCAATGAATGTGTCATATTGTCACAGGACCTCCTTAATTCCTCTCCTTGCTGTTGTGGGAATTTGCTCTGTGTATACTTTCCATCAAGTTGGCCTACAATGCACTTCAAGATAATTCATTCTGACTAAACTGCTTTGAGGAAGCTCTGTTAACTGTGATGAGCTTCTGTTCATTCTTTGAGCAATGTGAGTTGCCACACTTCAAAACAATTCGTTGTAAAGGTCTTTGAAAAGTTCCTATGGAAATAATTCTGCTCTATGACAACAAGGACTTCAAAGAGATTAAAGCACTAAAACCTTTTTAAAACCCTTTCCCCTGGAATAAAAATTGTCTGAGCATCCACTATTTGCACCTTTAGCTTCAAACATGGAACATTCAGGGAGACGTTCATAATTATGATGGGTTTGAATATAAAGGGTAAAGTCTTAACACACATTGTGGAGTCTTGTTCCAAATAAGCACAGCCACAAAACAGAATTCTGAATGAGCAGATTTTTTTCTTCTTGGAGAGTTACTACGATCTGAAACACACTACCTGAATAGTGAGTGAAAGAGAATTCAGAGGTGACTTTCACAAAGAAATTGGATTAATTCTTGAAAAGAAGGGAAAATTTACAGGGTGACATACATAAGATGTTGGCAAAGTTGACAGAATAAAAAGGTGAGGGGGGGGAACAAAGATAACCAAAAGGTGATAGGTGTAGCCAGGTGAGTGGGAAAGGTAAAGGCTGGAGATGAAGGAATCTGACGGGGAGAGTGGACCATAGGAGAAAGGAAAGGAGGAGGGGCACCAGGGGGAGGTGATAGGCAAGTGAAAAGAGGTAAGAGGCCAGAGTGGGAAATTGAAGGGGAGGAGGAAGAAATTTTCTTTCACCAATATGAGAAATCGATATTCATGCCATTGGGTTGGAGGCTATCCAAATGGAATAAAAGGGCTTTCCTACCTGAGGGTGGCCTCACCGTGGGTCAAGAAGTGGCTATGAACCAACATGATCGAGCAGAATGGGAATCAGAATTTAAATAGGAGTGGAGGTATTCAACAAAGTGGTCCCTTAATTTATGATGTATCTCACCAACGTAGAGAAGGTTGCATCAGGAGAACTGGATACAGTAGACAACCCCAGCAGATTTGCAGGTGAAGTGATGCCTCACCAGTAAGGACTGTTTGGGGCACTGCATGGAGATAATGGAGTACAAAAATGGGTAGGTGTAGCACTTAGGTCCAAACAGGGGTAGGTGCTGGGAGGGATGAATGGACAAGGAAATCTCAGTGGGAGCAATCCATGTGGAAAGCAGAGAGTGGGAGGTGGGCGAGGTAAAGATGTGTTTGGTGGTAGGATCCCTATGGAGGTGGCTGACGTTGTGGAGAATGATTTGTTGGATGAGGAGGCTCATGGGGTGGTAGTTAAGCATAAGAGAAGCTCTATCCCTGTTAAGGCAGCGGGAAGATGGGGTGAGCATGGATGTCCAGGAAATGGAGGAGATGTGAGTGAGAGCTGCATCAGTGATAGAGGAAAGAAATCCCCTTCCTTTGAACCTGTAAAGGAAAATCTCATCCTGGAAACAGATGCGGCAGAGACGAAGAAACTGAGAAAAGGGTATAGCCTTTTTACAGGAGTCAGGATGGGAAGATGTATTGTCAAGACAGTAGTGGGAATTGGTACATTTATAAAAGATGTTAGTTGTCAGTTTGTCTCCAGAGATGGAGACAGAGAGAAGGGAGGGAGGTGTTAGAAATAGACCAAGTGAATTTAAGGGCAAGTCAAAGGCAAAGTTGATGGAATTGATGAGCTCAGCATGGGTGCATGAAGCAGCACCAATGTAGTTGTCAGTGTAGCAGAGGAAGAGATGGGGAGCATTACCAGGAATATGGACTATTCTATGTAGCCAACGAACAGGAAAAAATTAGCAGGTGGCTAACAAAAAGGAAAGAATAGCTGGGGAAAGAATAGCCCAGAACATCAACTCTTTATTCCTTTGTTTTTCCTTGGGATCTAAGGTTGCTCCTGAATCAGTCAAAATCAGGTTTATTATCAGTAAAATATGACATGAAGTCTGCTGTTTTGCAGAAGTACAGTGTAACAGATAAAATACAATATAAATTACAATAAGAAATATTCATGAAAAAGGATAAGTAATGTAAAAGAAAGCAAAGATAGTGAGGTAGTACTAATGCATTCATTATCTGTTCAGAAAGCTGATGACGGACGGGAAGAAGATGTTCCTAAAACTTTGAGTCTCCAGGCTCCTGTACCCTAATGGTAGCAATGAGAAGAGGGCATGTCCTGGGTGGAGAGTCCTTAATTACGGATGCTACCTTTTTTTGAGATATTACCTTTTAATGATGTCCTTGACAGTGGAGACACTAGTGCCCATGATGGAACTGGCTGAGTTTACAACCCTCTGCAGCTTTTTCCGATCCTGTGCTGTGGTCCCACCATACCAGATGGTCATGTGACCAGTTAGTATACTCTCCATAGTATATTTGTAAAAATTTACAAAAGCCTTTAATGACATATCAAATCTCCTCACCTCCGAGTGAAACATAGCCATTGGAATACTCTCATCATAGTTATATTAATATGTTGGGCTCAGGATAGATCTTCAGAGATGCTGATAGTCAGGAACTTGAAACTATTCACCCTTTCCACTGCTGACCCCTTGACGAGTCCTTATCCTTTGATGAGGACTAGTGTATGTTCCTTTGACTTCCCCTTCCAGATATCAACAATCAATTCTTTGGTCTTACTGATGCCATGTGCAAAATTGTTGTGACAACCCTTAACCAGCCGTTCTACCTCATCATCATCTGAAATTCTGTCAACAACAGTTGTATTATTAGCAAATTAATAGATGGTGCTTGCACTGTGCTTAGTCACAGAGTCATGGGTGCAAAGAGAGTAGAACAGTGGGTTCAGTAGAATTTTTGAAGTTTGCTTGTTGATTGTCAGCAAGGAAGATCTGTTATTTCCAATCCACATGGACTGTGGTCAGACAGTGAGAAAGTCAAGAATCCAGTTTTAGAGATAGTACAGATTCCCAAGTTTTGAAGCTTGTTGAATAATACTGAAGGTATGATAGTGCTGAATGCTGAGCCGTAATCAATAAATAGCAGACTTCCATATGTAGGTGCTGCCCTTGTCCAGATGGTCCAAGGCCAATTAGAGAGCCAGTGAGATTGTGGTGGTCGGGAAATTGCAATGGGTCCGGGTCCTTGCTCAGGCAGGAGTTGATTCTGGCCAGGAACAACCTCTCAGAGCACTTCATCACAGTAGATATAAATGCATCACAGTTGATGGGATAGCCTCCCAGTATCGGGGCCATTTTCAAACTGCAATGCTTCAATTCATCATTAAGAACTTCATCATCTGGCTCGTGCCCTCTTTTCATCACTACCATCAGGCAAGAGGTACCAGAGCCTGAAAGCACACACTCAACATTTTAGGATCTAAAACTATTTCATTTCCAGGACATCAGAAGTCTCCTCCTTCTTTAACGAACAGGGTTTCCCTCCCTCTACTATTGATGCTGCCTTCACCTGCATCTTCTCTATTTCCCATTCATCCACACTCTCCCCATCTTAATAGTGATAGAGTCCCTCTTGTCCTTATCTAATGCCCATTAGCCATCACATCTAACACATTGTCCTCTGCAACTTCCACGATCCTAACATTAAACATATCTTTACCTCCCTCAATCTGCTTTCCATAGGGATCACTCCCTCCGTGATTCCTTTGTCCATTTGTCCCTCCCCCATAATCTCCCTCCAGGCACTTAACTAGGCAAGCAGCCTAGGTTCTACATCTGCCCATTCAACTCCATTTAATGCCCCTTATTCTTCTAATAAATGATTAGTCAGAATATAATTCTGTTCTTACTTGTCTTAGATTTTTCTGTTATCAAACAGGTTTAGAAATAACACTGCTCTTAGATAAGGTTCTTACTAAATACAGGAAGATTCCATCACATTGTAAGAAAATCAGCCAGTACTGAAGATAATGCCTTTTGATTGCTTGGTTTTAAAAGGGGTAATTTTAAGCCACACCCTGGTAAACAGTCTTGGCAGGCGGGCTAAACCAGGTGAGGGTAGCCGATGGGCCTTTGATCCTCGATGAGGTAGGGGATTTGCCTGTCCCAGTGTGTGACGTCTGGCCATGGCGGATTGAGCAGAAGAGGCCGATTAATGGTCCAACGGTCAAGAAGGCAGGCCAGCAGGCATTATGGAACGCTAAGAACACAACAAGGCACTTAGACACCTGGTCATCCACTGCAAGAGATGGTGATCTCTTTAAACTCACCCGGCAGAAGGCAAAGGCAAACCACTGCTGTAACCTGCTGAGTACACGATTTCCCAATATGTCAGAGCGGCGTGGAGGGGAAATCGTCCGCCAACTGGAAATTCCAGATGCGACTTAACGACGAATTTTAAACCTGCCTGCACAGCTGAAACTGAGTGACTGGAGAGTTAAAAGGAGATAGAAGAGGCTATAGATACTGGAGCAATAAAAAAGAGCTGACGAAAGAAGTGTGTTAAGCATCTATGAAGAGAAATGGACAGTTGACATTTTGGGTTGAGACCCTTTGTCTGAACTGAAATTACAGAGATGGAAGAGTAGAAACTAACCTTCCAACAACCATCAGTTGTAACTTTATCTTCAAGACTGACAGAACACTACAGTATAGAATCAGGCCCTTCAAACCATCTAGTCAAACCATTAATCTGCCTATTGACCTGCACCTGGACAATAGCCCTCCATACCCATCCCATCCATGTATCTATCCAAGTTTCTCTTAAATGTTAACATCAAATCTACATCCACCACTTCCACTGGCAGCTCATTCCACACTCTCACCACCCTCTGAGTAAAGAATTTTCCCTTCATGTTCCCTTTAAACATTTCACCTTTCACCCTATACCCATAACCAGTAGCTCTTGTCTCATCTAACCTCAGTGGAAAAACCCTGCTTGCACTTACCCTACCTATACCCTGCATAATTTTGTATATTTCTATCAAATCTCCCCTCAGTCTTCTATGTTCTAGGGAATAAAGTCCTAACCTATTCAACCTTTTCCTACAATTCAGGTCCTCAAGTCCCAGCAACATTCATGTAAATTTTCTCTGAATTCTTTGAACCTTATTTATATCTTTCCTGTAGGTAGTTGACCAAAACTGCACCAATATACCAGATAAGGCCCCACCAATGACTTAGACAATTTCAACAGAACATCCGAACTCCTGTACTCAAAACATTAAATTATGAAGGCCAGTGTATCAAAAGCTTTCTTTACGACCCTACCTACCTTTGGACATCACTTTCAAGGAACTATGCATCTGTATTCCTAGATCCTTCTACTGCACTCCTCAATGCCCTACCACTCACCGTATAGGACCTACCCTGGTTGGTCTTCCCAAAGTGTAAAACCTCACACTTGCTTCCATTAAATTTCATCCACCATTGCAGATGTGGGTGTCATGTTTAAATGTACAAGTCACTCTTTGTCATGGTCATGGAAGCTCAAACTGCTAATGGAACCAATGGATTAGGTTATGACGTTGTTTTTGGATAATTCTATTGAGACTGGTGTGTGTTGGGGTCATAAGAGATCGAAGCGGTGAAGATATTTGAACATTAACTTCTCCTCTGTGTCACGCCATTAAAGGATCACAAAGTCCTAGACTCTACAGCACAGAAACAGGTCCTTTGGTCCATGTTGACCTGATCTCCTGCCTAGTGCCATCTACCTGCACCTGAACCAATGCTGTCCATAACTTTCTTATCCATGTACCTATCCAAACTTCTCTTAAATATTGCAATTGAATCCACATTGATCACTTCTCTCTGGCAGCTCATTCTAAATTTGCACCACCTTTGAGTGACGAAATTCCCCCTCAGGTTCGTTCCCCTTAAATATTTCACCTTCCACCCAAAGCCAATGACCCAAGCTGATCTATGCCTTTTATCATAGTGCACACCTCTATTAAGTGTCCTCTCATCCTCCTTTCCTCCAAAAAGTCCGAGTTCACTCAACCTATTTTCCTAAGATATGCCCTCAAGTCCAGGTAGCATCCTGGTAAAACTCCTTTGTACTATTTCGAAAGCTTCCACATCTCTCCTGTAATGAGGTGACCAGACTGAGCACAATATTCCATGTACAGTTTAACTAGGGTTACTTCATAGCTATTCAACTGAATCCTCGGACCAATGAAGGCCAATAGAACATCATATCCCTTCTTAATAAACCTACCAATATATCAAAATGCCTCCAGAAGATTGTCCGTTGCCCCATTTGCCAGGTGAATCAGGAATGAAATATGTTTTTTTAATAATAATGTGTGATAAAAGAGTACTGCACTTTTAAAGTTTTGTGATGTCACCCACTGTGGCAATTGGGGAAAGGAAGAACTATCACTGGGCTTCTGTTCTTGGGATTGATGAGTAATGGGGTAATATATTTGTCAATTCCTGCATTCCTCCTGGAATGTTATTTCCCAGAAATAAAATGAAAGAGTGCAAAGAAAATTCATGACACAAGAGAGTCTGCAGTTGCTGGAAATCCAGAGTAACACACACAACATGATGGAGGAACTCAACAGGTCAGGCAGCATCTATGGAAAATAGTAAACAGTCGCAGTTTCGGGCTGAGATCCCTAATCAGAGATTTTGTGAGAATATTGCCAGGAGACAAGGACCTGAGTTTTAGAGAGAGGTCAAGCTGACAGATCTTTATTCCTTGGAGTACAGGAAACTGAGAAGGTGACCTCATAGAGGTGTAAAAAATCATGAGAATCACAGATAGAGTGAATGTGCTGATTCTTTTTTTTCCACAGAAAGAGAACTGAAACCGACCGAGAGAGCATAGGTTTAAGGGGAGAGCGGAAATATTTAAAAGGGAACTGAGCAGAGGATGGTGCATACATGGAACAAGCCGCCAGAAGAAGTGGTTGAAGCAGGGATAGTCAAAGCATTTAAAAGACATCAGTGTAAGTATATAGAAAGGGACGCTTTAGAGGGATTTGTGAGAAATATAAATTCTAATAAATCCCTCTAAATGCAGGCAAATGAGACTAGCTTCAATGAGTACCTTTTCTATCAGGGAAAGTTGGGCCTAAAGGTCTTTTTGCATGTTATATAACTCTCTGACTCTGTGATGCCTCCTCTGAGATTGTTGGGTCACAATGGTTCGCTGCATATCACCCCCCATTTTGCAAATTCATTTGAGCAACGACAACAAGAAATATCTTCAATGAGGTCCTTTCATTGCCTCCCATTTGTCAAAGGATTTAAACATCAAGTAATCCCTCTTTATGTGAAACAGCTGTCTGGCACCATCACTACATTAGCTCGCAACACCTTTTATGGAGCTGCTGGCGCAGAAGTCAATTGTGCCTTTGCCAGAACCTACCCCTTGACTAAAAGAATCCAAGAGCTGGTGTGCAGGAGGTTTACTAGGGGCGGTACACTAAGGATGAGGCTGCTGCTGTGGGACTTGTTGAGTAAGAGCTTCTCCAGACTTCTGAGATCTGCTTTTGCATTATTCCAGCAGGGAGGCTTGTCACCTAACTTCCCCAGCAACAGAGTAATAAAATACAACAGGTGAGTGTCTGTACCTGCTTACTCTTTGATTAACAATATTGCCACTCTTCCTGTTCTAAAGTGGGCAGCAGAGTGGCGCATCTAGTGGACCTGCTTTTCCACAGCTCCAGTAGCCTGGGTTCGATCCTGATCCCTGGAGATGTCTGTCTGTCCGGAGTTTATTCGTTTTCCCTCTCAACTTCGGTTTCTTCCAAGTTTTCCTGTTTCCTTCCAAATCCAAAGTCATGCTATTCCAATGTAAGGTCTTTCACCTGAAATATGAAATCCATTTCTCTTCCCACAGAGGTAACTCAATCGGAAGACCATTTCCAGAACTTCCAATGTCTGTAAGTGGGCCTAGAATGTGGGGGGAACTGGGAATAAAATGGGATTGAGCATGGGGCTGAGTGGGGTGCAGGATCAGCCATGATGGAATGGCAGGGCAGACTCGATGGGCTGAATGGCCTAATTCTGCTCCTATGTCTTATGGTTCTTTGGGATAGTGAAGGGCTAATATAAATGGGGTTTGCTGGCTGAGAAAGACTCCTTGGGCTGAAAGGTCTGTTTTAGTGCTCTGTGACTCCAAGACATGTTGACGCAAATAATTATTTATTTTATTATTGAGATACGGCACAGAGTTGGCCCTTCCAGCCCTTTGACTCATGTCAGCTAGCAACCCCGGATCTAACCCTAGCCTAATCACAGGGCAATTTACAATGACTAATTAACCTACCCCCTAGAATGTCTTTGAACTGGCAGAGGAAACCGGAGCACCCAGAGGAAACTCACATTGTCACGGGGGGGAACGTCCCAACTCCTTACAGGCAGTGGCAAGAGTTAAATCTGGGTCACTGGTACTGTAAAGCATTTTGCTAACCCCTACGCAGCCACAATATCTGGCTCTTTCACTCCCATGCACCATAAAAATGAAGAGACACACAGTTACACACATGCCCATCCCTAACGGATAGTGGTGAGTTTGCTGTCTTGAGCGGCTGCAGTCTATGGAGTAAAGGTGCTCTCCACCAGGTCGGGAGTACAAGGATTTGAACCTTACAAGAACAAAGAGGCAGCAATAAACTCCCAGATGACTTGGAAGACACAGATATTCCTAGTGAGACACTTTTCTGCCCTTCTCTAACACACTTCAAAAAGTATAACTGTTGGTTTATTCAACAAGGAGCTCGATAAGAAGTAGAAATACTGAAACATATTGGAAAATATTCAGCAGGTTGAGAGGCAAAAAGAAACCATTTCAGTCTGATGAACTATTTCAACCCACGAAAACTACCTCACTACTTCTGCTCTCTTTTTGCACTCTATTTTAATTTAATTATTATTACATTATATATGCCTTATTGTGATTTATACTTTTTCTTACGTTATCCACTATAATGCTGCCGATAAATAACAAATTTCACATCATATTGTACCTGATTCTGATTCTGACCTTTCATTAAAACGGGCCGGTTCTGATATCAACCGAAAAAGGCTGTCTGTCGAAATCTGGTGAGTCCTGAAGGCTCTGAAGTTGTCTGATCAGAGGGCGAAATGCTGATCCTTCAGTATTACAGAAATACAAGGAATCAAATGGGCCCAGTAAATAAAGATAATGGAAAGAACAGATTGTACAATCACAGTTAAAAACTCTGCCTAAATCAGTATGGATTCCTAATCTCTGCGAACCCAGCCAAACTCGGCATTGCAATTAAGAGCCTCACTCTACCTTAATGCAGCAATCAGCGTAAAAGCCTCTTGAAGCTCATCAGTAACAAAGAGAGGCTGTCAGTTGCTGTTTGCAAACTGTTTATAGATTCTCTCCAGCTTCTCCTTACCTTTCCCTTGATTTCAACAACACCAACAGCTACGTACCCTCTGCGGCCACTTTATTGGGTACACCTGTACATCAGCTTGTTAATGCAAACATCGAAAACAAGAGAAAACCTGCAGATGCTGGAAATCAAAGTAATACAAACAAAGTGCTGGAGGAACTCAGCAGACCAGGCAGCGTCTATGGATGAGAGTAAACAGTCAAAGTTTTGGGACGAAACCACTCATCAGGACTGGAAAAACAGTTCCAACACATCCCGAACCTAAACCCATTCCTGAGTCTGGAGGTTATGTCGCCTTGTTCTAATCTCACCCGCCAGTGCATTGTTCCCTAGTATGATAAGATGGTCTCATGCCCTCACTATCTGCCTCATCGTTACCTTGCTCCCAACTGGCTGACTGCACTGCACTCTCTCTGTACTGAAACACTTTTTTCTGCACTCTTTTATTGTTTAACCCAGTACTACCTCAATGCATTGTTATAACAAATTGGTCTGCTCGGGTGGTATGCAAGGCAAATTTTGCAAAGTTCGAAGTAAAATTTATTATCAGAGAGCGTGCATGTCATCTGGGATTCTTTTTCCTGTGTGTGTACTTAGCAAATTGATAGAACAGTAACTGTATACAGGATCAATGGACAATAAACTGTGTAAATGCAAATATAAATAAATAGCAATAAATAACAAGCATGGAATAACAAGATAAAGCATCCTTAAAGTGAGGCCATCGGTTGTGGGAACCCCAGAAATAGAATGACTGTAGTTATCTCCTTTTGTTCAAGAGCTTGATGATTGAGGGGTAGTAACTATTCTTGAACCTGGTGGTGCAAGTCCTGAGGCTCTTGTACCTTCCACCTGTTGGCAGCAGTGAGAAAAGAGCATGGCCTGGGTGGTGAGGATCTCTAATGCTGGATGCTGCTTTTCTAGGCAACATTTCCTGTAGAGTAGCTCAATGGTTGGAAGGGCTTTATCTGTGATGTACTGGGACCAAGGCACTACCTTTTGTATGAGTTTTCACACAAAGACATTGGTGTTCCCATACCAGGCCAGAATGCAGCCAGTCAGCACACTTCCCACCACAGCTGTTGTGCTTTCTTTGCAACTTATTTATACATGGGTCCAGGACAGGTCCTCTGAGATAGTGACACCCAGGAATTTGAAGTTACAGACCCATCAGTATGTGAGACAATAATAAACTAAATCATCAGTTTTAAGTTGAGTGAGGATCGAGGCCACACTAGGTTGGAGGAGCAACACTTTATATTCCGTCTGGGTAGCCTTCAGCCTGATGGCATGAACACCGATTTCTAGAACTTCCAATAATGGCACACCCCCCATTTCACCATTCCCTATTCCTGTTTCCCTCTCTCACCTTATCACCTCCCTCTGGTGCTGGTGCTGCTCCCCTTTTCTTTCTTCCCTTGCCTTCTGTCCTCTCCTATCAGATTCACCCTACTCCAGCTCTGTGTCTCTTTCACCAATAAACTTCCCAGCTCTTTACTTCACTCTTCCCCCTCCCAGGTTCTCCTATCACCTTGTGGTTCTTCCTCCCCTTCCCCACTTCCTTACTCTGAACACAAAAATACAACTGCAGATGCTGTGGATCAAAGAATACATACACGACGCTGGAAGAACTCAGTAGGTCAGGCAGAATCTGTGAGAAAAGAGTAGCCAACGTTTCGGGCCGAGACCCTTCATCAGGAATGAAAGGTCTCGGCCCGAAACGTTAGCTACTCTTTTCTCACAGATGCTGCCTGACCTGCTGAGTTCCTCCAACATTTTGTGTGTGTGTGTGTTGCTTGAATTTTCAGCATCTGCAGATTTTCTCTTGTTTGTCACATTAAAGTTTAGTTCATTAGCCACAAATGCTTAGGGAACTCCTGAGACTGTAAGCTACAGCGTATCAATTTTCATTCTTTTATCCTTTGCCTCTTCTCAGCAGTCCAGAAAATGATATTTGCGAAAACATGGGCTCCCACTGACAGTGGGGAGCAGTAAAAGAAATAACTTTAGGGAGATCGCAGGTTAGAGAAGCTGGAGGCAGAAATCACTGAGGACTATCATTACCGACAGTTGTAAAGCAATATAAGTTGTAGGTGCCTGTGAAAAACGTTGATTTGTTCAGCACTGCGCAGTGATATTGAAACCACTGAGGCTAAAAGGATTGTACCACAGAAAAAGATGATTTTATAAATGTGCTTTATTTTTTGCATGTATGAAATGTGTTGTTTATATCAACCAACAGCGTGAGAGATGTGTTGGGGCAGCCTGTAAGTGTCACCATGCTTCTGGCACTAAAGTAGCATGCCCACAACTTACTAACCCAAACTTGCAATTCTTTAGAATGTGGGAGGAAACCAGAGCCCCAGATGAAACCTACACAGGGAGAACGTACAAAGAGCAGCAGGAATTGAACCCCAACCTTTCAGGTGTTGTTGTAAAGTGTTATACTAATTGCTACGCTTCTGTGCCTCTTTGGAAAGTTTGTTGTGATGGAGGTGAGACAGGCTTCTCAATCTTTAAGCAACCCATAGTTGTTTCAGCATCGTTACACAGGGATTGCAGACACTAGGTTTTATAAATACTACTACAATGCAGAAACATAAATTCAGGAGATGCTGGAAATCTTGAGCAACATGCAAAATGCTGGAGGAACTCAACTTAACTGATGGCACGAACATTGATTTCTCAAACTTCTGATAATGGCCACCCCTCCTTCTTCACCATTCCCCATTCCTGTTTCCCTCTCTCAACTTATCACCTCCCTCTGACAGCAGTTGATGTTTTGAGGAAACACCTTCATCAGTTGATGTTTAAGGAATAGACAGCAGTTGATGTTTTGAGCCAACACCTTCATCAGGTCTACCTCCAGTCCTACTGAAGGGTTCAGCATAAATCATCAACTGTTTATTCCCCTCCATAGATGTTGCCTGACTTGTTGAGTTCCTCCAGCATTGTGTGTAGTTGCTACTATGCTGGATGACATCTATGACCAAAAGCACAAGAGATACTGCAGAAGCTGGAAATCCAGAGCAACTCTCTGACCAACCTTATGATGCAAGGTTTGGGGGAGAACATCAGAACTATAAAAAATACACTTTGCAGTTGCATAGACCTTTGCTTAGGTCACATTTGAAGTCCTGTGTGAAATTCTGATCGCTTTGAAGAGGTTGCAGAAGGGGTTCACTAGAACACTGCTGAGATTAAGTGATCACAAACTAGGGAAAATCTACAGATGCTGGAAATCTGTGCAACACTTACAAAATGCTGAAGGAACTCAGCAGGCCAGGCAGCACCTAGGAAAAGAGTATAGTCGATGTTTCGGGCCACAACCCTTCGGCGGGACTGGAGAAAAAAAGCTGAGGAGTAGATTTCAAAGGTGGGGGGAGATGAGGGACCAACACAAGGTGATAGGTGAAACCTGGAAGGTGAAGGATGAAGTAAAGAGCAGAGAATTTGATTGGTGAAAGAGACAGAAGGCCATGGAAGAAAGAAAAGGAGGTGGAGCACCAAAGCGAAGCGGGCAAGGAGCTAAGGTGAGACAGGGAAAGGGGGATGGGAAATGGTGAAGGAGGAGGGGTGGGTGGCATCACCAGAAATTCGAGAAATTGATGTTCATGCCATCAGGTTGGAGGCTACTCAAGTGGAATATAAAGTGTTGTTCCTCCAATCCAAGTGTGGCTTCATCACGACAGTACTGATTGACGAAGCCGTCTCCCAATCTGCGTCGAGTCTCATCAATGTACAGGAGGCCACACTGGAAGCACCAGACACAGTATATGACTCCAACAGACCCACAGGTGAAGAATTGCCTCACCTGGAAGGACTGTTTAGGGCCCTGAATGGCAGACATACTATGCTTGCAGGACTTGGTGGGGTGGGAGGGGGGAGGAGGCAGAGAACGGGTGATCACTTCCTTTTAAAACCAGAAGACTCAACACCAATCATTCAGAGTCATTGCTGCTCAGTTACCTGAGGAAATCACCTTCATGTTATCAGACAAGTATTAATAGAGGCAAGCATACAGCTAATTTGGGAACAAGTACATTGATGTAAGAGGTGACAGGCCCTATCATCACTCAAGTTCAGGAGGAGCTAAACTGCTTCCTGTAAATCCCAGAAAGGTCGTCATTAGAGAAATCTTTAACACATCCCTGATTGTTTCATTGGTAAAAGCAAGGACTTGATCATGTTCTTCAAAATTCAAGATTGTTTGTTGTTGTTCTACAGTACACAAGTGTAAAGGAGAATTATATTATTACTCCAGATCTGATGTAGCATAAAAAAACAAAATATGTATAAAGAGCACAGTAAAAAAAAATGAAAAATAGCACAATAATATAAATATAAAAGAAATCCTATAAAACACAATGGTAGTGAGGGAGGAGGTGTAGGGGCAGGTGTAGCACTTGTTCCGCTTGCAAAGATAAGTGCCAGAATGAAATCTTAAAGTGAAGCAGATGTCCTCCTTTTTAAAGAAAGGGGCTTCCCTTCCTCCACCATCAATGCTGCTCTCAACCACATCTCTTCCATTTCTTGCACATCTGCTCTTACTCCATCCTCCTGCCACCCGACTAGGGATAGAGTTCCTCTTGTCTTCACCTACCTCTGCATCCAGCTCTGTCTTCACCAGCCGCTGCATCCAGCACATAATTCTCCATAGTCTCTGCCACCTCCAATGGGGTCTCACCACCAAGCACATCTTTTCCCCCCTCTCCGCTCTCTGCCTTCCACAGGGATAACTCCCTACGTGACTCCCTTATCCATTCATCCCTCCCCACTGATCTCCCTCCTGGCACATATCCCTGCAAGCCGAACAAGTGCTATACCTGCTCCTACACCTCCTTCCTCACCACCCTCCAAGGTCCTAAACAGTCCTTCCAGGTGAGGAGATACTTCACCTGTGAGTCTGTTAGGGTCATATACTGTGTTTGGTGCTCCCAGTGTGGCCTTCTGTATGTCAGTGAGACCCGACGTAGATTGGAAGACCACTTCACCAAGCATCTATGCTCCATCTACCAGAGAAAGTGAGATCTATCAGTGGCCACCCATTTTAATTCCTCTTCCCATTCCCATTCTGATATGTCCATCCATGGCCTCCTCCACTGTCATGATGAGACCACACTCGGGTTGGAGGAACAACACCTTATATTCCATTTGGGTAGTCTCCAACCTGATGGCATGAACATCGATTTCTCTAACTTCTCGTAATGCTGTCCACCCCCCCACCGCCTTCACCATTTCTCATCCTCCTTTTCCTCTCTCACCTTATCTCCTTGCCCACCCATTGCTTCCCTCTGACACTCCTCCCCCATCCCTTTTCTTTCTTCCATGGCCTTCTGACTCTTTCATCAATCAACTTCCTAGCTCTTCATTCCTCCCCCTCCAAGTTTCACCCACCATCTTATGCTTCTCTCCCCCCCACCCCCCGCACCTTTTAAATCTACTCCTCAGCTTTTTTCTCCAGTCCTGCTGAAGGGCTGTGGCCTGAAAGGCTGACTGTACTCCTTTCTGAGATGCTGCCTGGCCTGCTGAGTTCCTCCAGCACTTTGTATTTGTTGCTGAGATTAAATAATTTTACCTTTGAAGAGAGGTTGGACTAATTTGCCTTGATTATTCTGGAGTGTCAAAAGCCAGGGGGAGACCTGATATTGTATAAAGTTATAGGTGACATAGACAAAGTAGATAGTCAGAGTTTTAATTCCATGGTGGAAATATCAAATACAAAAGGATAAAGGTTTAAGGTGAGAGAGGGAAATTTTAATATAGATAAACACTCAGTGGCCACTTTATTAGATTTCTCCTGTAGCTAATTAAGTAGCCAATGAGTGTATTTTGTTGTGATATAGAATAGCAGACTAGATGGGCTGAATGGCCTTATTCTGCACCAAAGTCTTATGGTCTTATTTATTTATTTACTTAGAGATACAGCGTGGAACAGACCCTTTCAGCCCATCAATCTGTACTGCCAGCACCCCCCAGATTAATCCTAGCCTAATCACAGGACAATTTACAATGACCAATTATCCTAATAACCAGTATGTCTTTAGATTGCAAAAGGAAACTGGAACCCTCGGAAGAATCCCATGCATTCCATGGGGAGATATTTAATTCTCCTTACGGAAGACACCGGGATTGAACTCCAAACTCTGACCCCCTGAACTGTAATATCATCATGCTGTTTGTGGACTTCTGATGCTGTAGCCCATCCACTTCAAGGGCTGACTTGCTGTACATTCAGAGGTGCTCTTCTGCAGACCACTATATTGTAATCTGAGCTACCGTCGCCTTCCTATCAGCCTGAACCAGTCTGGCCATTCTCCTCTGACTTCACTCATTAACAAGGCTGACAAACAACCAATGTGCAAAAGAAGACAAATTGTGCAAATAAAGAATAATAAATAATAATACAGAGAACGTAAGTTGTAAAGTTCTTGAAAGTGAGTCCATATGTTGTGGAGACAGTTCAGTGTTAAAGTGAGTGAGGTTATCCACACTGGTTCAAGAGCTGTCAGTTGTAGGGTAATCACTGTTCCTGAACCTGGTAGTGGGATCGAAGGCTTCTTTACCTCTTGGCTGATGGTAGTATCGAGAAGAAAGCAAGGCCTGGATGGTGGTGTTCATGATGATGAATATTGCTTTCTTTTGGCTCATTTATAGTATGTCGTATTTATTCAACCTTACTCTCTAAGTCCGGTCATTTAACGCTCAATTAATTTTTAACACTTTACATTTATTTATTAACATTTATCAAGTGATACATTTTTAGTCAGCTTTGGTGAATATTCTTCAGCTTTCCTTTAAATGGCATAATTGAAAATTTGTATCAGGTGTGCCTGGTTTAATAGCCCATTGTAAAGAGAGTGTTCAATACTCAAAAATATCAGGTATTATTATCTCTGACTTAAAAATGAAACACATAAGATCAATGTGAATTAAAAAGTTAAATGAATTGTGCTAATAAATGAATAAAAGGGCTATGTTCATGGGCTATTGGACCATTCAGGAATCAGATAACAGAGGGCAAGAAGCTACTCCTAAATCACAGAGTCTGGGTCTTCAGTTTCCTGTTTCTCTGTCCTCATGGAGGTGAGGAGAAAAGGCCCTATTCTGGATGACGAGGGTCCGTAGTAATGAATGTTGTCTTCCTGAGACATCACCTGGTGAAGATGTCCTCAGTTGTGTGGTATCTTCAACACTGTGTTTAGATTGTAATCTCAAGCCTCCGAGCAATACTTATGTTTTGACTTAATCCACAAAGTTCTGACTCAGAGCTGAAAGCGTTACTAACACAGTCAAGGTGAATTCTCCCAGCTCATTAAACAGCAGATTAGTTAATCTAATGCAATCTCTGACAATTTTTCTCACCCTATTATCACAAGGCAGATGTGCTATGCTTGCAGGAGTTGGTGGGGGGAGGAAGGAGAGAACGGGTGATCACTTCCTTTCAAAACCAGAAGACTCGACATCAATCATTCAGAGTCATTGCTGCTCAGTTACCTGAGGAAATCACCTTCATGTTATCAGACAAGTATTAATAGAGACAAGCATACAGCTAATTTGGGAACAAGTACATTGATGTAAGAGGTGACAGGCCCTATCATCACTCAAGTTCAGGATGAGCTAAATTGCTTCCTGTAAATCCCAGGAAAATTGTAATTGGTGAAATCTTTTAACACATCCCTGATTGTTTCATTGGTAAAAGCAAGGAATTGGTCATGTTCTTCAAGATGCAAAATGATTTGTTGTCATTCATCAGTACACAACTGAAATTATTATTAAGCTAGATCTGATGAAGCATTAAAATAAAACAAAATAAGCATAAAGAACAGTAAAAAATGAAAAATAACACAATAAATATAAATACAAAAGCAATCCCATAAAACACAATGTACAGTAACTGTTATCTACATAGGCTGATGGTATGTGCATAAAGACTCAAGATTCAGGATTGTTTAATTCCAGTACACAAGTGTAAAGGAGAACAAAATAATTGTTACTCCGGATCTGATGCAGCAAAAAGAAACAATAAGATAAAAAATACAATAAAAAAGCACAGTGAATATAAATGCATAAGATAGCTGATATGCATAGATTAATTGTATGTCCATAAATGACCTAGGTGTGTCTGACAATAAGGTGACTCCGACAGGGTTTGATAGTGGTAGTGGGGGGTTATGGAAGAGTTGGTTACTGAGTGGAGGTGTTGATCAGCCTGATGGAAAGGCAGGGAGGATGGGATCCTTCATGATATTGCTGGCAACTTTCTATACATGCACTTGATGCCTGTATGCACTGGACAGTTTTAACGTCCTGTTTAAAAGTCTTTCTGTCATGAACCATATATTCATGTAGACTTTACTGTTTTGTAGAACGTGCAAGTAAAGTGGAAGAATCTCCATAAGTACCAATGAAATTGGCCAGGTCCCCCAGAGGACAACTGGAGGGGTGGGTGAGATTTTTGTGACATTGTCAGGATGGGAGGCAATGGTGAGCTAACAGGGATCTGGGTGTGTTCATTGTGGGTGAGCAGAAAGCAGATATAATGATACTGTTCCAGAGCAGAGGAGATTCAAGGTTTACAATAGATCCCTTGGAGGAGTGCTTGTAGTCTAGGATACTCTGAAATGAAATCAACCTTAACTGACATCCTGTTGTTCCAGGGCTTGTCTGATGTTTACTCAAGGGTCAAAGTTCAAAGTAAATATATATTGCTGTATACTACCTTGAGATACATTTTCTTGCAGACATTTACAAGGAAAATGAAATACAATAGAATATTACAAAAAGTCTATACATAAACAAAACCTGACTAACAATCAAACTTAGCCATGAAAAGTAATACTGAGAACATAAGTTGTAAAGAGTCCTTGAAAATGAGTCTGTAGGTTGTAGAATAAGTTCATAGTAATGGTGAATGAAGTTATCCATATCAGTTCAGGAGACTGGTGGTCGTAGGATAATGGCTGTTCCTGAACTTGATGGTGTGGGACCTAAGGCTTCCGTACCTCGTGCCAGATGGTAGTAGTGAGAAGAGGGCATGGCCTAGATGGTGGGGCACTTGATGGTGGATGCTGCTTTCTTGTGACAGCACGCCAAGTAAATGTACTCAATGGTGGGGAAGGCTTTTCTGTGATGGACAGGGCTGTATCCACCACTTCCTGTAGCCATTTCCATTCCCGGCCATGATGGATACTCACAACCATGCAGTGAACATACGACATGGAGCAGCACAACACACAAACAGGTCCTTCAGCCCATGATGTTGTGCTGAACCAATTATATTAGTAATCAAGTGGTCAACTAAACTAATCCCCTCTGCCTATCCATATCTTTCCTCACGTTCCTCACATTCATGTACCTAGCTAAGTGTCTCTTAAAAGTCCTCAATATTTCTGCCTCTGCCACCACCCCAGTTAGCACATTCCAGTGAATCCATTACTGTCAGTTTAAAAAAAAGCTCGCCCCTCGCATCTCTATTGAAACTACACCCTCTCACTTTAAATGCATGCCCTCTGATTTTAGGCATTTTGACCCTGGGAAAAAGATTCTGTCTGTCTACTCTATCTATGCCACTCATAATTTTATAAACCTCGGAGATCTCCCCTCAGCGTCCGCCGGTCCACCATTCCGGAGAAAACAACCCAAGTTTGTCATAGTACATGCCTCTAATCCAGGTAGCATCCTGGTAAACCTCTTCTGCATCCTGTCCGAAACCTCGACATCCTTCTCTTATAATGGCACTATCAGGACTGTATGCAATACTCCAGATGTGGCCTAACTCGAGTTCTATTAAGCTGCACCTATCGATGTTTGTCAAAGGTTTTGATGATATGTTAGATTGCAAGCGCTCCCCTCCCCCACCCCGCCCAGGGATCTAATATTAACCCATTCATCACCACTTTTGAAAGGGGCCAACGACATTGTTGTCATCAGTGAACAAATTTGGCATTGAAGTTGTGCTTAGCCACGCAGTCATAAGTATAAAGCGAGTAGAGCAGGGAGCTATGCATTCAGCCTCAGGTGCACCTGTGCTGATGGTGAGTGATTGTGGAGGAGATGCTGTTGTCAATCCGAACTGATTGGGGTCTGCCAGAGAGGAAATCAAGCATCCAGTTTAACAGGGAGGTACTGAAGCCCAGGTTTTGGAGATGGGTTTCAAAGTGATGAAAGTTGTATTCAATGAAGGGCATCCTGACAAATTCATCTTCATTGTTCAAGTGTTTCAGAGCTGAGTGAAGGGTCAATGAAAAGGCATCTTACTGTTGACCTGTTGTGATTGTAAGCAAATTAGAGAAGATCCAGGTCACACCTCAGGGAGGAGTTGATATGCTTCATGACCTAGGACACATCTCAAAGTACCTCATCACAGTGCACATAAGAGATACTGGATGATAGTCACTTCCTTTTTGGGCACCCAGTACGATTAATGCCTGTGGGAAGCACATGGGTACCTCAGACTGCTAAGGTGAGAGGATGAAGACGTCTGTAAACTCTCCAGCTAGTTGATTAGCACAGGTCTTCTGTACTTGGCACCATCTGGGCCAGATAGTTTCCGTGGATTCACCATCCTAAAGAATGCTCCCATGTCGGCCTCGGAGACTGAGATCACAGAGTCATTGGCGATTGTGGGGGTTTGTGAAGGTGCCTCCATATTCTGTCAGTCAAAGCAAGCATGAAGATTGACTTAAGAGCTGTCACTAATTCTCCCCATGGAGATTAAAATTGCTGTTATGCATAGACAGTATTGCTGGTTGTATCAACAACTCGGACTGATCGAGAGGAGAATCCTTTCAGTTCAGGTGAAGGACATCGACCCTGGACATCGACTGTCCATTTCCCTCCACAGATGCTGCCAAGTTCTGCTGACCTGCATATCTTGCATATTGCTTCAGATTCCAGCAGTTGCAGTCTCTTGCGTCTCCTGCTGTTGGGCCAGGAGAGAAGATTAATGTCAAGGTAGTGGAAAGGTATCAGCAGGAAGGAGGAGGTAAGATCAGATTGTCTTTTAAATTCCTCTCCCAGATTCTCTAAGGAGTTAAAATCATAAATCTCTGGTTGGCAGTCTGAGCACAGCAAAAAATATATTTATTTATTTAGATACAGCACTTCAAGCCACACCATCCAGCAACCTCCGATTTAACCCTAGCATAGTTACAGGACAATTTACAATGACAATTAACCTACCAATTGGTGTGCCTTTGGACTGTGGGAGGAAACTGGAGCACCCAGAGGAAACCCACCCAGTCACGGGGGAGAATGCCCAAACTCCTTTCAATCCGCGAGGGGAATTGAACCTGTGTCGCTGATACTGCAAAGCATTGTACTAACCATTACACTACTGTGCCACCCCAAAATGTGAGAGAAGAACAGGAAGCTCCTTCATGGGATGTGGGCCCTCTGTTTAATATACTCACTGTGGCAGTGAAAGAGAGAAAAAAAACTGTACAGTTGTATAAAATTATGCAAAGTGGTTGCCCTTTATAAATAAGTCTCATTTTCATGCTGGAAGATTACAAGGATCCACAGTCTTTGCTCACTGATTATATTTGATGTTTTACAATGGATGCACATCTATGCGTTAGTGGTCCATGTATATATTTCCATGTTAAATTTCACTTCTTATCAAGATTCATTTGCTTTAACTTACCAAGACTTTGGTTGCATTTATTTATTTATTTATTTTCATTTAGAAATACAGTGTGTGACAGTCCCTTCCAGCCTAGCAACCCACCTATTTAACACTAGCCTAATCGCAGGACAATTTACAATAACCAATTAACCTACTAACCGGTACATCTTCAGACTGTAGGAGGGAACTAGAGCACCCGGAGGAAACCCACGCGTCACAGGGAGAGCATACAAACTCCCTACAGATGGCGATGGAATTGAACTCCGAACTCTGATGCCCTGAACTGTGAAAGTGTCATGGTAACTGAACATTTCTTTAATTAAACTCATTTCTTCCCAATGGAGGGCTGTATCAGTAGTAAACCTGGTACAAATATTACATCTAATCTAGCAAAAAATCACTCAAGGCGATTTGTGATCATGCAATCAGTTCAAAGAATTTACATTAAGACAGGACAGGACTATCAATCTGTAGATGAAGGTAAGGGATTCATCAATCAAGCTCATCAAATGGTTATGGGAAGCTTGTAAACATTCATATTCTCCAAGATCCTGTCAATACTCTACAATCCATCTCTCTTGCTCGTGTTTTGAACATTTTCTCTTGAAAAGCACAAGACTGCATCTTCAAACCCTTCAGCTGAGATTAATGGGCGTTAGTCTGAACAGACACTGGTTAGGCAGCCAATCTGAATTCAGAACCATCCCTCTGAGCATCAATGAGTCTCACTGGCCTTTGGCTGTATCTCTTACAAAACAAACATAGATATAAATATAGACAGGAATTCCTCTTCTTCAAGTGGCACATTGGGATCTTTCACATCCATATATCAATCCAAACAGAATAGCTTCAGATACCCAGCCAGCCCTGCTCACTTTTTTGAGAGTCGTAGAGCAATACAGCATGCAAACAGGCTCTTTGACCCAAATCGCCCATACCAGATATGGTGCTCACCTAGTCCCATTTATCAGCAATCTAATAGCTTTTACAAACAACCCATCAAATGACAAAAAAAATGTCAATCATCATATCAGCACCTGGTACAATGCATCTTATCTGTATGCTTTTTCCAATTACATCAATCTGAGATCTTGGCTTCATATTTGGTAATAATGGCCTCATCAAACCGTTCAATTTCCTTTTGACAGTTATTGTGTAATCACTGGATCAATACTAATTGCATAAACTCCAAAAAGAAGACATCATCTTGAAATTAGTGTTGGGGGAGAGACAGTGCACATGCTCTTGTCTTCTTCAACAGGTTAAGAAAGTTGACCTGTTGAAGTAGATAAGACTTCAAGCTTCTAGATGTTAACATCACCGATGGAGGAGATCTTAAATGCGTCTTTTCCATCTGAGTCTGTGCATTGCACTTGAGTCACCTTTGTTCCACATCTGGACCTGCTTTGGTGCATCTTGAGGCCTTTGCCATTTTTGCAGATTTTGCTGCAACGACACTTTGCAATAAATGCCTGACCAGTCCGTGTTGTTTGCTTGAGCCTTTTGTTATCGTATTTCTAGCCCTGGCTATTGCTATTATGTCCATCCTATTTACGGTTCTTGTATACTCACTAGATCATTAATAATTACATAAACTCCAAAAGGAAACCATCATCTTGAAATTAGTGATGGGGGATGCTGTTGTCTTCTTCAACAGGTTGAGAGAGTTGAGAGCTCTCCTTTACCATAGCATTGGAGAGGGATAGGAACAGACAAGTTAGGAAAGAGTTTAATTGGAGTAAGGGGAAATATGAGCCCAAGATCTTAAGGCACAAACTAACGGAGATGGGAGTAGACTCTCACATGGTGGATTGGATAGTGGACTACTTGACAGATAGACCTCAGTATGTGCGGTTGGGAGACTGTAGGTCTGACACGGTGGTCAGCAGCACAGGGGCGCCGCAGGGAACCGTACTCTCTCTGGTCCTGTTCACCCTGTACACATCAGACTTCCAATATAACTCGGAGTCCTGCCATGTGCAGAAGTTCGCTGATGACACGGCCATAGTGGGGTGTGTCAGGAATGGACAGGAGGAGGAGTATAGGAAACTGATACAGGACTTTGTGATATGGTGCAACTCAAACTACCTGCGTCTCAATATCACCAAGACCAAGGAGATGGTGGTGGACTTTAGGAGATCTAGGCCTCATATGGAGCCAGTGATCATTAATGGAGAATGTGTGGAGCAGGTTAAGACCTACAAGTATCTGGGAGTACAGTTAGACGAGAAGCTAGACTGGACTGCCAACACAGATGCCTTGTGCAGGAAGGCACAGAGTCGACTGTACTTCCTAAGAAGGTTGGCGTCATTCAATGTCTGTAGTGAGATGCTGAACATGTTCTATAGGTCAGTTGTGGAGAGCGCCCTCTTCTTTGTGGTGGCGTGTTGGGGAGGAAGCATTAAGAAGAGGGACGCCTCACGTCTTAATAAGCTGGTAACGAAGGTGGGCTCTGTCGTGGGCAAAGTACTCGAGAGTTTAACATCGGTAGCTGAGCGAAGGGCGCTGAGTAGGCTACGGTCAATTATGGATAACTCTGAACATCCTCTACATAGCACCATCCAGAGACAGAGAAGCAGTTTCAGCGACAGGTTACTAACGATGCAATGCTCCTCAGACAGGATGAAGAGGTCAATACTCCCCAATGCCATTAGGCTTTACAATTCTACCGCCAGGACTTAAGAACTTTTTAAAAGCTATTATTAATGCTTTTTGAGAGTGATTTAGATGCATATCATATTTTTTTTTACTGAGTTAAGTATTGTATGTAATTAGTTTTGCTACAACAAGTGTATGGGACATTGGAAAAAAAGTTGAATTTCCCCATGGGGATGAATAAAGTATCTATCTATCTATCTATCTATCTATCAGGCAGGAACTTGGAAGCATAAATTGGGAACAGATGTCCTCAGGGAAATGCATGGCAGAAATGTGGCAAATGTTCAGGAGATATTTGCATGGCGTTCTGCACAGGTACATTCCATTGAGACAGGGAAAGGGTGGTAGGATACAGGAACCATGGTGTACAAAGGCAGTACAGGAACAGTTGAAAATCTACCGGTAGTTAAGAAGAAAAGCTTATGAAAGGTTCAAAAAACTAGGTAATGTTATAGATCTATAAAATTATAAGGCTATCAGGACAGAGTTTAAGAATGAAATTAGGAGAACCAGAAGGGGCCATGAGAAAGCCTTAGTGAGAAGCATTAAGGAAAACCCAAAGCATTCTACAAGTATGTGAAGAGCAAGAGGATAAGATGTTAGAGAATAGGACCAATCAAGTGTGACAGTGGAAAAGTGTGTATGGAACTAGGGGAGGTAGCGAAGGTACTTAATGAATACTTTGCTTCAGTATTCACTACTGAAAAGGACCTTGGCGATTGTAGGGATGACTTACAGTGGACTGAAAAGCTTAAAGACGTTAAGAAAGAGGATTGCTGGAGCTTTTGGAAAGCATCAAGATTGTTAAGTCGCCTGAACCGGATGAAATGTACCCCAGGCTACTGTGGGAGGTGAGGGAGGAGATTGCTGAGCCTCTGGCAATGATCTTTGCATCATCAATGAGGATGGGAGAGGTTCCAGAGGATTAGAAGGTTTCAGATGTTGTTAAGTGGAGTAGAGATAGCTGAGGAAATTATAGACCAATGAGTCTTACTTCAGTGGTTGGTAAATTGATGGAGAAGATCTGGAGAGGCAGGATTTATGAACATTTGGAGAGGTATAATCTGATTAGGAATAGTCAGCATGGCTTTGCCAAAGGCAGGTCGTACCTTACGAGCCTGATTGAATTTTTTGGGGATGTGACTAAACACATTGATAAAGGTAGAGCAGTAGATGTAGTGTCTATGGATTTCAGCAAGCCATTTGATAAGGTACCCGATGCAAGGCTTATTGAGAAAGTAAGGAGGCATGGGATCCAAGGGGACATTGCTCTGTGAATCCAGAACTGGCTTACCCACAGAAGGCAAAGAGTGGTTGTAGACGGGTCATATTCTGCATGAAGGTTGGTGACCAGTGGTGTGCCTCAGGATTCTGTTCTGGGACCCCTTCTCTTTGTGATTTTTATAAATGACCTGGATGAGGAAGTGGAGGGATGGGTTAGTAAATTTGCTGATGACACAAAGGTTGGGGGTATTGCGGATAGTGTGGAGGGCTGTCAGAGATTACAGTGGGACATCAATAGGATACAAAACTGGGCTGAGAAGTGGCAGATGGAGTTCAACCTAGATAAGTGTGAGGTGGTTCATTTTTGTAGGTCAAATATGATGGCAGAATATAGTTTTAATGTTAAGACTCTTGGCAGTGTGGAGGATCAGAGGCATCTTGGGGTCCGAGTCCATAAGACACTCAAAGCTGCTGCGCAGGTTGACTGTGTAGTTAAGAAGTCATACGATGTATTGGCCTTCATCAACCATGGGATTGTGTTTAAGAGCCGAGAGGTAATGTTACAGCTATATAGGACTCTGGTTAACCCACTTGGAGTACTGCACTCAGTTCTGATCACCTCACTACAGGAAGGATGTGGAAACCATACAAATTTACAGGGATGTTGCCTGGATTGGGGAGCATGCCTTATGAAAGTAGGTTGAGTGAACTCGGCCTTGTCTCCTTGGAGTGACGTAGGATGAGAGGTGACCTGATAGAGGTGTATGAGATGATGAGAGGTATTGATCGTGTGGATAGTCAGAGGCTTTTTCCCTGGGCTGAAACGGCCAATATGAGAGGACACAGTTTTAAGGTGCTTGGAAGTAGGTACAGAGGAGATGTCAGGGGTTAGTTTCTCAGACAGTGTGTGTTGAGTGCGTGGAATGGGCTGCCGGTGACGGTTGTGGAGGCGGATATGATAGGGTCTTTTAAGAGAGTCCTGGATAGGTACATTGAGCTTAGAAAAACAGAGGGCTATGGGTAACCCTAGGTAATTTCTCAGGTAAGGACACGTTCGGCACAGCATTGTGGGCCGAAGAGCCTGTATTGTGCTGTAGGTTTTCTACCTTTGTATGTTTTTATGTTTCTGTGATCCTAGGAATGAAGTGCTTAACATCTCAATAGCATTTGATGTTTCTGAGCCTGCACTCAATGGAGTTCAGAAGGATGCGGTGAGATCTCTTAGTAACAAACTGGATACAAAAAGAGTGGAAATAGATAGTATGTCTCCTAGTAGGGGAGTCTAGGTTCCAAGGGTACAGCCTCAGAAGGACATCCCTTTAAAACTGAGGTGAAAGAAATTTCTTCAGCCAGAGGTTGGCGTATCTATAGACTTCATTGCTACAGAGGGCGGTAAAGCCAAGTCATTGGGGGTGTTTAAAGTAGATATTGATAGGTTCTTGATTGGGAGAAGGGTTAAGATTTACAGCGAGAAGGTGGAAGAAGGGTGGAGCAACGCTGTAGTGTCAGTAAGGAATTTTACACTCTTGGAGTAACTACTTGAGTTTGGTCTGGGTGTTCTGGTTTCCTCACATTCTACAAAGGTGTACAGGTTTATAGGTTGATTGGTCACATAGGTGTAATGGGGCAGTCCAGACTGATTGGAATGTACTTCTAAATAATAATAAATAAAGTAAAAGCTGTTGAAAATAAAGATCAAATATAACTGAATGGCAGAGCAGTCCCAATAAGCCAAAAGCTCTAATTCTATTCCTGTATCTTATGGTCTTACTGTCTTTCAAGTTGGGAGGAAAATATTGGCATGATTTTTGTGAGGTTATTTAACACTTGATGGAGTAGAAACAGAGAAAACCTACAGCACAATACAGGCCCTTCAACCCACAAAGCTGTGCCGAACATGTCCTTACCTAAGAACTACCTAGGCTTACTCATAGCCCTCTATTTTTTGAAGCTCTGTGTACCTATCCAGGAGTCTTTTAAAAGTCCCTGTCATTTCCACCTCCACCCCACTGCCGGCAGCCCATTCCACACATAGAGAGAGTGAAATAGCACAGAAAACTCTAGCCATGCATCCATGTGTTACAAGCTGCATCACATAATTGTTTAAAACAGCCTATCTGCGATGCACAATTTAAATAATCTATTGATATTCAGCTCAAAAATATATCATTTAGCTCCATATCTACTAGCAGTGAGTGTGGAAAAGGGAGAGGATATAGTACTAGTATCAGAAGAGGAACCTTTCTTAAAAGTCAGGGAAAGGCTTGTAATTCCTGCAGCATTTTAAATAATGGATAAGTCAATGGCCTGGATGCCCCTGCTGATAAATGATCATGTTCAAAGCAGAGCCTTAATCATGGTTACTCATGGATAAATGAGAGCACAGACTGAGTCACACTTAATGAATCATCGCAAAGTGGTCGGAAATCAACTCTCTTGTGGAAGCATTGTGCTTACATTCAACCAGAATAACATTGAAATAGGGATTGTTTTCTTATGGTAGAACAGCAAAGTTCAGTCAACAAAAGGACTTTGTAACTTGATTGGAGTTTTTAGATTCAGTTGCCAGTGTGTGAGATGGAGTCATAGGCTAATGGTTCTTCAATTCACTTACCAGTTGAAATTGTTGCTGATAATCCCATTCCCTTGACCCTGCTCTAACAATAATAATGGCCGTTGTTCATGTTCAAGGACAGCCAGAGTCATTGAATCAGTGGCCACTTTAGTAAGTACACATGTACACCTGCTTGTTAATGCAATTATCTTTGATAATAAATGATATCCTAACCAGCGAATCATGTGGAAACAACTCAGTACATAGAAGCATGCAGACATGGTCAAGGGGTTCAGTTGTTGCTCAGACCAAGCATCAGAATGGGGAAGAGAAGTGATCTAAGTGACTTTGACTGTGAAATGATTGTTGGTGCCAGATGGGGTGGTTTGAGTATCTCAGAAACTTCTGATCTCCTGGGCTTTCATGCACAACAGTCTCTAGTGTTTATAGAGAATGGAGTGAGCAATCAAAAAAAAACATCTGGTGAGTAGCAGATCTGTGGGCAAAAACACCTTGTTAATGAGAGAGATTTGAGGAGAATGGCCACACTGGTTCAAACTGACAGGAAGACAGCAGTAACTCATATAATAAGGCATCAAAACAGTGGTGTGCAGAAGAGCATCTCTGAACACACAACACACCGAACCTTGAAACGGATGAGCTACAGCAGCAGGACAGCTCAAACATGCACTCAGTGGCCACTTTATTAGGTGAGGAAGGTACTTGATAAAGTGGCTACTGAGTGTAGAATCACAGAGTATTACAACCAGGATACAGGTCCTTTAAACCATCATTCCATGCCAATCACCCTGCTAGTCTCAATTTCCCGCATTCAAAACGCTACCACTCCATGTACCTGTCCAACTGCTTCTTAAATGACACTACTGTACCTACCTCACCCACTTCTTCTGGCAGCTTGTTCTATGTACACACACCCTCTGCATGAAATGATTAGCCCATAGCACCCTGAAAATATACCTCCTAGATTTGGGCACCCGGCCACCAAGAAGAAGTCTGTTACCATCTATCTTATCTATGCATTAATCACCTCTATAAGGTGCCAAGGATTAAAGAACTAGTCTGGCCAACCTCTCCTGAGAACTGAGACCCACTAGTCTTGGCAACGTCCTTACAATACTTTCCTGCAATCTTTCCAGTTTAAGCCCATCTTTCCTACAACAAGTTGACCAAAGTTGGTCACAGTACTCCGAGTGTGGCCTCACATGATGACTTATACTTAGAATGGATGTGAAGAGAATGTTTCCTTTGGTGGGGGAGTCTAGGACCAGAGGGGACAGACTCAAAATAGAGAGATGTCCATTTAAAATAGAGATGAGGAGGAATTTCTGAGCCAGAGAGTGGTGGATCTGTGGAATTCATTGCCATGACGTAGCAGACGTAACCAATCTCGTGAATTGCTCGTCTCTTGAGTGTAGTAGCCTTATCTCTCTGTTTAATTTTCTTTCAAAAATATTACCATAAAGTGCATCATGGCTTCCAAACACAGCAAAACCACTCCTAGTGATAGCAGCAGCAAGAGGCAAGGTATATAATATGGTGTTCACACAATGTCCAATTTTACACAATGTATCGTGGACGTTAAGTGACGCATACTTGTACCTATATCTGAATGCTAGCGTCCCAAATTTCAATGAAGAATGCGTGTGTGCGTGCGCATGTGCGTGTGTGTGTGCGTGTGTGTGTGTGTGCATCTGACATTTTGCACCTCATTGTATTTACCAGTTAGAACCTTGTAGATGTTCAAATTCATTATTTGAATCATCAGTCACCAATCCTACTACAATAATTCAGATATTAAAAGCCAATATATTCTACTGATTAAAGGCCAATAAAAGTTCAGAATTAGTAAAGTAAATGGCCAATAGTAAGTAATACCCTAGAATCCTATGTTTGCAAACTATCCTATCTCAGGATTGCAAATGGCTCTGGCCCCACGTTGTGCAAAGGGAAGCTGTGCTCTTCAAAGAAATTTCTTGCCTGTGTTGACTGAACACTGTCTGTAAACAATCTTTGCCTGGACATTTTCTTAACCCTTGCCTTGTCATGACTTCCACAGTAGGATCTTACAGTTACTTCTACATAAAATGAAATATTGTTGGGAAAGAGTCTTCAAAATTTGAAGTTTAAAGAGACGTTGTGCTCCCTTGTCTCTCATGCTCATCAGAAACATGTCCCACAGTCGTCACAGTATCAAGTAAACTGAAGGCATGTCAGCTGCACACCTGAATGGGAACTAAATGATTGACAAAATAACCAACAAATAATTACTACAGCCTTGTCTAATCTGGATCTGATTAAAAAGCAGCCTGGATCATCAATATGGACAACAGCAGACTGCTTAAGAGAAAGTTATATGACAATCCTACAAAAGGAAATAGGAAGGTTTGTCATTCCAATCTTCGCTACAGAAATACAATCTGCCAGTTTATGCTTAATGGACTGGGAAGGATACACTCAATACAGGGTACCTTGGAAGGAAGCAAATTGGGCAGCAAAACATCTTTGCATTGTTTTGACCAACTATAGACATCAAGTGGCCTTTGCATGCTTCCTGAACCTTACATTTGGAAATTGATTTCTAGTACCACTACCACTTTCTATGAGTTTTGAGATACTGATAGAATAGGATAGCTCAGGTCCACAGGTTGGGGTCCTAAACTGGAGTGTGGCTAATTTTAGAGAAATTCGATAGCATCTAGGTCAATTGGGTTTGAAAGGAAAGAATGACTGGCAAGTAGGCGGCTGCTAAGAGAGCGACAGCAAGTGTCCAGGAGCAGTATGGTCTGATTAGTGTGAAGGCTAAATCTGGCTCATTGGAAATATGGAGCCACTGATCAAGAAGGAGAATAAAGCATACATTGGGTTCAGGACATTAAAATCAAGTGAATCCTTGATGACTATACAAAAAGATTGGGACCACTTCTAAGAGGGAGATCAGGAGAGCAACTAAAGGATATGAAATTGATCTGGTAGGTAAGGTTAGGGGAAATACCAAGAGATTCTATAGTTATATTAAGAGTAAAAGAGTGGCTAGTGAGAGAATTGGTCCTATTAGAGATCAGCAGGATCACTATGTCTTGAGACTGATGAGATGAGTGGGACTTTTAATGAATATTTCTTCTCTATGTTTACTAAGGAGAAAGTCATGGTTACTGAAGGGAAAACCAGAGATAAGGGACACAAATGGAGATGTACTGGTGGACATTCGTATTACCAAAGAGGAGGTCTCTGCAGCCGTACAGAGCACTGATGTAGATAAGTTGCCAGGGCTTGACTGAATGTATCCTCAGACTTTATGGAAAGCTAGAGATGAAATTCCAGAGCCTGCGTGGAGATCAGTAGCCACCAGTGAAACTCCCAAATTCTGGAAGGTGGTTAATGTTATTCCATTTTTTTTTAAACATAGAATGCATGAGCCAAGGAGCTATAGACCTGAGAGCCTAACATCACTCATGGGGAAGTTATTGGAGGGAATTCTGAGGGAGAGGATCCACCAGCATCTGGTTCGATAGTGTCTGATTAAGAGAAGTCAGTATGGCTTTGTGAGTGGCAAGTTGTGTCTGGTGAATCTTTTACAGTTTTTTGAAGAGGTAATCAAAGGTTCAAAGTGTTCAAAGGTTCATTTTATTGTCAAAGTATGTACAGTATATAAATTACAACTCTGATATTTGTCTTCTCCAGATAGGCATGAAATACAGAAAAACCACTGGAGCTGTTGAAAGAAAAGACATTAACTCACCTCCCCCCTGCGTGAAGAAGATAAAGAGACAAACTCACAAATCCCAAACACCCCACCCCTTCCCTCACACAAAAATCAGATCGCCCTCATGGAAAACAGCAGCTAAAACATCAAACCCCAAACCCCGAACCCCTCCCTCTGTTCGTCTTTATGCACAAGTGCATAAAGTGTGGTTGAGGAATGAGAGCAAGTTTTCAGAGTCCAGCTAATTAGTGATGACACCATGTAGCAAGTTACTTTACCTTAACTGAATTATAGCCAATGAGTGTTAGAATTTATTCCCCTGGTTTGAAGAGTATTAATGTACCTTTATCTACTTTACATATTCTAGTCAACAATGCCATATCATTGGCTATTGGATGAGAATTTGTTTAGGCTTGGCATTGGCATTTCAACATTGAAGCATGGTGAGTCATCAATCACTAGTCAGACTGCTGTCGTGTTTTAATGATTAATTTCCTGACAGCAATGAGGCAAAACGTGCTCAGCAAAATGATGGCATTATTACACGCACCAGCTTTCCGACATGGCCAAGAGTCTCCTTCAGCTTCCACATCCCAACAGGCTCCATCACATGGGTGGGAAAGACCCGGAATCAAGTGATCATTAACCACTCGACTTGGACATACAGCAAAATCCCTTTGAGATTGTTAATCTTAGTCATGGAACATTGAACTCACTAATTCACTATTGTACCTTCAATGGATGGACTACAGTAAGTAGAGAAGATAGAAGATAGAACGGCACATAACAGTACAGGCCCCTTGTTGCATAATGTAGTGCCAACTCTTTAACTTACTCCAAAATTAATCTATCACTTCCCTCCCAAATAACCCTCCTTTTTTCTTTCATCCATGTGCCTATCTAGGACTCTCTTAAATGTCCCTTATATATCTGCCTCGGCCACCAGCCGTGGCAGAATATTCCATGCACCTGCTTCTCTCTGTGTGAAAAGCCTGCCTCTGGCATTCCTCGTTGTACTTCCTCCCAACACCTTAAATTATGTCCCCGCTTATTAGAAATTTTCACCCTGGGAAAAAGGCACTGACTGTAAACTTGGTCACATCCAATTTCTCAAGGCTGACTCAGAGTGGACAATAAACTGCAGAGTTATGAAAACAGTTCTTCCCCTCTGTCATCAGAGTTCTGAATGTTCCATGAACTTGAGTTATTCCTTTTATTAAAGTATTTATTTACTTTGTAATTTATAGTAATTTTATATCTTCCACTGCTGCTGCAAAACAGTCATTTCAGTTCATACCAACATGTAGTTAAAAGCCAGCCAGCATCTATGAAGAAGGTGGCACTGTAGCATCATGGTTAGCACTGCACCTTACAGTACTAGAGACCCAGATTCAATTCCTGCTGCTGTCTCTAACGAGTTTGTATGTTCTCCCCATGACTGCGTGGATTTCCTCCAGGTGCTCCAGTTCCCAACCACAGTCCAAAGAAGTACTGGTTGGCAGGTTAATTGGTCATTGTAAATAGTCCCATGATTAGACAAGGATTAAATCACGGGATTGCTGGGGGAGCAGCTTGAACGGCCAGAAGAGCCTATTCCATCATAGAATCAATGAAAAACTGCACACAAACCATGTGCAAAATACAACAAACTGTGCAAATACATAAAAAGCAAAATAATAATAATAATAATAAATAAGTAAGCAATAAGCATCAAGAACATGAGATGAAGAGTCTTTGAAAGTGTGGTAACAGTTCAGTTTCAGGATGAGTGAGTGAAGTTATTCCCTCTGGTTAAAGAACCTGATGATTGAGAGGTAATAACTGCCCCTGACCCTGTGGGTCCTGAGGCTCCTGTATCTCCTTCCTGATGGCAGCAGTGAGACGAGCTGAATGGTGGGAATCCTTGATGATGGATGCTGCTTTCCTGCAACGCCGCTCTTTGTAAGTGTGCTCAGTGTTGGGGAGGGTCTCATCCACGATGGATTGATCCATATCCACTACTCCTTGGAGGCTTTTCCATTCAAGGGTATTGGTGTTTCCATACCAGGCCATGGTGCAACCAGTCAATATACTCTCCACCATGCATCTGTAGAGGCTTCTAAAGGAATTAGATCTCCTCAAAACATTCGTCTGGAGAGAAACTGATTTATAGATTCACAATGTACCACTGTGTGGGAGGGATTCAGGTTAGGCCTGGAAATATCTAGATTTTCATACGTAATGAAATCCAACAAAATATCTGGAATAATTTATAACCTAAATAAGTCACTCTTCAGAAAGAGCAGAAATACATGTTCCTAGATTTAATCAATGAACATGACAATATTTTCTTTCTCCCTGGCTATAATTACAGGTTCAGATGGCATTTCTGACCTTTGTTGTTGTTGTCTGTTGGAGGAGATGCTACAGAGATCAAACATTACGCTGAAATGATGATTATTGATTCATATTAGTACAAGAGCAGTTCTCCTGGTTTCTGATTGCATGAACTCAGGGAAACAACAAAATATAGAACGTTCCAGTGCAGTACCGTGCCTACAATGTCACACTGACCTTTTAACCTACTCTCTTCTTCTTCAGTTGCCCATCGGAATCTGATGATGACATCCACTCCTTTAACGGTAAGATCTTTGACTATACAGTCCTATCCTGGACCCAGAAGCTCTATTGCAGGTAGGACACATATATGTGGTAGTGGTGGTAGTGATGGCAACCATGGCTGCATTTCTCCTGGCTCTCTTCTGCTGTCTTCTGGTTGTTCGTTCCATTTCCAGAATATGAACCCCATCCCTACACAGCTGTGGCCAAGTGTTACGATCAGCAGCAACATCCTCCAGGTCCTCAGATCTGATCTTGCACTTCCTTAAAGCATTCTTCATCTGATCCTTATAGCGCTTCTTTGGCCTTCCAGCTGAGTGTTGACCATGATGTAGCTGGCCGTATAACACTCTGCGGGGCAGCCGACATGGGGGCATCGTTATCACGTGCCCCAGCCACTGCAGCTGACGCTGGGTGATCATGGCCTCGATATTTCTGCAGTTGGTCTTTACAAGTATTTCAGTGAAAGGCACCCGCTCACGCCAGGTAATTCCCAGGATGCGCTGAAGGCAGCTTATGTGGAAGCGCTCCAAGGACTTGATGTGATGGCTGTAGGTTACCCAAGCTTCACAGCTATAAAGGAGGGTGGGTACACAGACCGCTTGGTATACGGCGACCTTTGTGGAGGGATGAAGGCTCCTGTTCTGAAAGACTCTACGCTGAAGTCTCCTGAAGGCAGATGATGGCTGTTTAATGCAGCTCTAGATGTCATTGTCAATGCAGCAATCCTCAGAGAGAATGCTTCCCACTACTCTAAGATCAATCTAACCCTTCCTTCCTACATAATTCTTCATTTATCTCTCAAACATGCACCTATCGAAGGGTTCCTTAAAAACCCTAATGTACCTTCCTCAAGAACCACTCCTGTCAAGGCATTCCACACACCCACTATTCTCTATGTAAAGAACATACCTCTGACATCCCCCCCTTATACTCTCTTTAAATCACCTTAAAATCATGCCCCCTTGTATTAGTCATTCCCATCCTGGGGGAAAACGTCTGTGGTTATCCACTCTATATATTTTACTTATCATCTGGTATACCTGTATAAAGTCATCTCTTGTTCTCCTGCACTCCAAAGATAAAAGCCCTAGCTTGCTCAACCTATCTTCATAAGACACACTCTCTAATCTGGGCAGCAACCTGGTAAATCTCCTCTGTACCCTTCCTAAAGCTACCACACCCTTCCTATAATGAGTGACCAGAAGTGAACACAACATTCCAAGTGTGGCCTAACCAAGGTTTTACAGATTTGTCATAGAACATTATAGAACATTGGTGTTGATGTTAATGTTACTGTTTAACATACTATCCTAGACATAACATTTTCACCTCTGAGGAATGACCTTAAAGGCTTTAGATCCTGAATACTGTTTAGTTCCCTCCCACCAAAAAAAAATCAAACAACTGTGTTTTGTTTCTCTCATATTGAAATAATTTGTTGGGAAAGATAATGCCTGGGGGAGAAAAGACCATAAGACATAGGAGCAGAATTAGGCCATTTGGCCCAGCGAGTCTGCTCCACTATTCAATCATAGCTAATCTTTTTTCCCCTCCTCAGCCCCACCCCACAGCCTTCTCCCCATAACCTTTGATGCTGTGTCCAATCAAGAACCTATCATTCTCTGACTTAAATACACCCAACGACCTAATCTCCACAGCTGCCTGTGGTAATAAATTCCACAAATTCACCATCATCTAGCAAAAATAAATTCTCTGCATCTCTATTTTAAATAGACACCCCTCTATCCTGAGGCTGCGCCATTCTGTGCTAGACTCCCCCACCATGGGAAACATTCTTTCCATATCTACTCTTTCTAGGCCTTTCAACATTCAAAAGGTTTCAGTGAGATCTCCCCTCATCCTTCTAAATTCCAGCATGTACAGACCCAGAGCTATCAAACATTCCTTGTATGATAACCCTGTCATTCCTGGAATCATCCCTGTGAAGCTCCTCGGAACCCTCTCCAATGCCAACGCACCTTTTCTAAGATGAGGAGCCCAAATCTTTTCATTATACTCAAGTGTCTGATAAAGCCCAACCATCACATCCCTGATCTTGTATTCTAACCTCTTGAAGTGAACGCTGACATTGCATTTGCCTTCCTCTCCACTGACTCTACCTGCAAGTTAACCTTTAGGGTGTTCTGAACAAGGACTCCAAGTCCTTTTCCATCTCTGATTTTTGGATTTTCACTCCTTTTAGAAAATAGTCTGTGCATTTATTTCTGCTATCAAAGTTCATGACCATGCATTTTCCAACATTGTATTTCATTTGCCACTCTCTTGCCCATTCTTCTAATCTGTCTAAGTCTTTCTGTAGCCTAACTGTTTCCTCAACACTACCTATCCCTCCACCAATCTTCATATCATCTGCAAACTTGGCAACAGTCATCAATTCCATCATCTAAATAATTAATATACAGCATCAAAGAAGTAGTCCCAATACCGACCCCTTGAAAAACCACGAGCTACTGGCAACCAACCAGAAAAGGATCTTTTTATTCCCACTCATCACCTCCTACCAATCAGCCAATGTTCTAACCATGCCAGTAACTTTCCTGTAATACCATGGGCTCTTAACTTGGTAAGCAATCTCATGTGTGGCACTTTGTCGAAGGTCTTCTGAAAGTGCAAATATACAACATCCACTGCATCCCCTTTATCTATCCGACATGTAATCTCCTCAAAGAATTCCAACAGGTTCGTCAGGCAAGATTTTCCCTTAAGGAAACCATGCTGACTTTGTCCTACCTTGTTCTATGTCTCCAAGTACACCATAACCTCATCTTAACAATTGACTTTAACATCTTCCCAACCACTGAGGTCAGGCTAACTGGTTTATAATTTCTGTGCTGCTGCCTTCCTCCTTTCTTAAACAGTGGAATAACATTTGCAATTTTCCGGTCCTCTGGCATGTTGCCAGAGTCCAATTATCATGGAAGGACCTCTTTCAGGGCCCTGGGGTGCAGTTCACCTGGTCTGAGTGACTTATGTACCCTTAGCTGTTTCTGTTTTCTGAGAACTTTCTCCCTAGTAATAGTAATTGCACTCACTTCTTTTCCCTTGCACCCTTCAATATCTGGCACACTGCTAGTGTCTTCCAGAGTGAAGACTGATGCAAAATACTCTTTTGGTTTATCTGCCATCTCCTTGACTCCCATTACTATTTTTCCAGCCTCATTTTCTAGTGGTCCTATATCCACACTCATGTCCCTTTTATTTTTTACGTACTTGAGAAAGCTTTTACAATCCACTTTGATATTGTTTGCTAGCTTGCTTTCATATTTTAACTTTTCCCTCCTATTGATTCCTTCAGTTTCTCTCTGTAGGATTTTAAAAACTTCCCACTCCTCTCTCTTCCCACTAATTTTTGCTTTGTTGCATGCCCTCTCTTTTCCTTTACGTTAGCTTTGACTTCCCCTGTCAGCCACAGTTGTACCATTTTGATATTTGAGTATTTCTTCATTTTTAGAGCACATCAATCCTGCACCTTCGTCATTTTACCCAGAATCTCACACCATTGCCATTCTGCTGTCATACCTGCCAGCATCTCCTTCCAATTCACTTTGGCCAAATCCTCTCTCATACCACTGTAATTTCCTTTACTCCACTGAAATACTGCTACATCAGATTTTACTTTCTCCCCATCAAATTTCATGTTGAACTCAATTATATTGTGATCACTGATTCCTAAGAGTTCTTTTACCTTAAGCTCCTTTATCACCTCTGGTTCATTACATAACAACCAATCCAGTATAGCTGATCCCCTAGTCGGCTCAATGACAAACTGTTTTGAAAAGCCATCTCATAGGCATTCAACAAACTCACTCTCTTGAGATTCATTTCCAACCTGATTTTTCCAATCAGCCTCAATGTTGAAATCTTCCATGACTATCATAACATTACCCTTTTGACATGCTTTTTCTATTTCCTGTTGTAATCTGTGGTTCACATCTCAGCCACTGTTGGGAGGCCAGTACTGTATATAACTGTCATCAGGGTCCTTTTACCCTTGTAGTTTCTCAACTCAACCCACAAAGATTCAACATCTTCCAATTCTATGTCACATCTTTCTAATGGTTTGATGCCATCCTTTACCAGCAGACCCATTCCACCCCCTCTGCCTACCTTGCTATCCCTCTGATACAACGTGTAACCTTGGACAATCAGCTCCCAACTACAACCATCCTTCAGACACAATTCTGTGATGGCCATAACATCATACCTGACAATCTGTAAATGTGCAACAAGATCATCCACCTTATTTCCTATACTCCGTGCATTGAGATATAACACTTTGAGTACTGTATTTGCTACCCTTTTTGATTCTGTAACCCTCATATACTGATACTCACCCTGCTGACTGTAATTTTGTCCTATCATCTGCCTGCCTTTCCTGACAGTCTGACTCTACACTATCTTTCCTTTTTTATCATCCGTCTGACCCTGAGTCCCTTCACTCCAGTTCCCATTCCCCTGTCAAATTAGTTTAAACCCTCTCCAACAGCTCTAACAAACCTGCCCACAAGAATATTGGTCCCTCTTGGGTTCAGGTGCAACCCGTCACTTTTGACCAAGCCATACCTCCCCCAGAAGAGATCCCAATGATTCAAGAACCTGAAGCCCTTCCCCCTGCACCAGCTTCTCAGCCACGCATTTATCTGCCAAATCATCCTGTTTCTACCCTCACTGGCGCATGGCACTGACAGCAATCCAGAAATTGCTAGCTGGGAGATCCTGCTTCTCAGCTTTCTACTAGCTCTTTAAGTTCTCTTTTCAGGACCTCATTTTCTTCCTATGTCGTTGGTACTAATATGTACCAAGGCACCTGAATACTCTCCCTCCCTCTCCAAAATGTTGATGCGATCTGAAACATCCCTGACCCTAGCACCTGGGAGATAGCATCCCATCCGGGCGTCCCATTCACATCCACAGAATCTCCTGTCTGTTCCCCTGATTATTGAGTCGCCTATCACTACTGCTCCCTTCTTTCCTTTCTGCACCACGGACCCATGCTCAGTGCCAGTATCCCAGTCTCTGTGACCTTCCCCTAGGAGGTCACCCCCACAACAGTATCCAAAATGGCCACACTGGTGCTTTGCACTAAACTGCCTATTCACATTTCCATTTTTCCTGACAGTCGCCCTCCTGCAACTTTGGGGTGACTACTTCCCTGTAACTCGGATCGATGATCTCCTCACTCTCTCGTACAAGCCGAAGCTGCTGTTCCAGATCCCTAACACGGTCTTCAAGGAGCTTCAGCCAGATACACTTCATGCAGACATAGTTCCCTGGGAGACTCTGAGTCTGTCATCTGTCATGAAGAACACACAACAGCCATTTACTACACTAGGTTGAGCAAGAGGGAAAAAAAGGGAACCAGGAGCTTCCCCAGAGCAGAGCCAAAGCCTCTTTCGAGCCAAAGCTTCCTTTGAGCCTAAGCCTCATGCCCCTACTCTCACCACTGTCCTACCCACAACAATGGCCACCCCTCTTGTCCCTTCCGTACTTTTAAACAAGCATCACCCACCTGAGTGAAACCCCGGTGCTGTGGTCTGCTCCTCCCACTGACTGGACTGTTGGAATGAGCTTGAACACCCATGGAACACCATGAACACTCCTTTTAAACAAGCATCATTGGCCTGTAAGAAGCCTCATCACTGTGGCCAGCTCCTGCCGCTGATGGGGCCGTCAGAATGAGAAACTTGATTGAGTTAGACTAGAATACGTGTTCAAATCCCACCCTGGCACTTGGAGAATTCACATTCTAGGAGAGTCCTACAGTTATACAGCAAAGAAACAGGCCCTTAGGCCCAGATTCTCCATGCCGACCAAGATTTCCATGTAAGCTAGGCCCATTACCCACATTTGGCCCATTACCCTTTAAACCATTCCTATCCATATTCCTGTCCAATGTCCTTTACAAAGTTCTTAATGTACCCATCTCAAGCTCTTCTTGCCATCTATTTTCATACACTGACCACCTTCTTGAGTGAGAAAGCTGCCCCTCCAGTTCCTATTTAATCTCTCCTCCCAATCTTAAACCTATACCCTTTAGTTCTCGATTCTCCAACTCAGTGGAAAAGACTGTGCATTCACCCTACTGACTCTCCTTATGATTAAATGGTGGGGCAGATTTGATGGGGCAGATTTGATGGGCCAGATGAACTACTTCTGCTCATATATCTTATCGTCTTTTCATACTAATTAATTATACTCAATGGCTACTTTATTAGGCATCTCTGTTCCTAATAACGTGGCCACTGAGTGTATGTTCATGGTTTCTGCTGTAGCCCATTCACTTCAGGGTTCAATTTGTTGTGCATTCAGAAATGCTCTTCTACACAACTCTGTTGTAACACGTGGTTTTTTAAGTTACTGTTGCCTTCCTAGTTACTTGAACCAGCGTGACCTCTCTCATTAACAAGGTGTTTTAACCCACAGAACTGCTGCTCACTGGATGTTTTTTCTTTATTGCACCATTCTAAGTAATCTCGTGGCGTGAAAACCCCAGGAGATCAGTTTCTGAGATACTCAAACCACCCCACCTGGCACCAACAGTCATTTCACAATCAAAGACACTTAGATCACATTTCCTCCCCATTCTGATGTTTGGACTGGACAACAACTGAACCTCTTGACCATGGCTGCATGCTTTGACACGTTAAATTGCTGCCACATTATTAGCTGATTAGATATTTTCATTAACGAGCAGGTGTACAGGTCTAACTAATGAAGTCACCACTGAGTGAAAATGCAATTAAAAGTTATCAAAAGCAGCAACTAAGAGCCTACTAACTTTATAGCTGGTTCTTGCATGGAAGGTAATCCAATCTGCACGTGACACCACAATGGCTGTGCACCCAGCCAGTTGGAGTGGGCAATAAATGCCTTCACTGGAATACATAATAAATAAAAGATCAAATGACAACTTGAAATGCAAAGTATATTAACATCCCCACTGGAGATCTATTTCCCGTATTTTCTGTTTTCATTTCAGACTTTGAACATTAAACTCACCTTGCACCTAGGTGAAGTAGGAGTTTTTGTTTACTTCCACTCAGTTGCTGCGTTAGGGGTGACAAGGCAGATGCAGAAAGTCACTCATTTCCATTTTAATAAACATCCAACTGTGCTCTCCAGTCACTCGGTGAATCAAAGAAGGAGACATTGGCTTTTATTTACATGTGGCAATTGATTCAAACGTTCTGCAGGTGTTTGACCAGGACTCCAGGAATAAATTATCCACCTTACTCATTACCTCATGCAGTCTTCTTCCTTTCAGTACACCCGGGCAAATTCTGCCTACTTTCACCTCTCACCCACGCAGACATCCTAACCACTTATCTAGCATGCATAAGAATCTCCAGAGCGGTAGCATCTGCATGGATCTTTAAACATGCCAAAGCCCCTCAGTGTATTTTCACAGCGCTTTATAGTACCAGCACATTGATCGACAGTAAGAAATGGGACTTGTTCAAAAAAGCGCTCTTGGGAGCCTGCCTATCACCTCCTTCTGGTGTCCATCCGCCTTCCGTTTCTTCCATGGTCGACTATCTGATCTGCTGAGAGAATCATTGAAGTCTCTCTGTCTCTCTCCACCCCACCCCTCCACATCCAGGACATATACCAGAAGCTTCAGAGACTTCAGCATTGTCCAAGACCTCTCCTATCCGCCTCCCAATCCCTTTGACCTCCTACCATCAGGCAGAAGCTACCACAGTATTAAAACAAGAACTATCTGTCTGGGTAACTGCTTCTTCCCCTAGGCTGACAGACTTCTGAACACCCAGATACAGCCCATTGCACATCATTTATGACAGCGCCAATAGCTTTACACTTTTGTATATTTAACTATATGTCATTCATGTTCTTTATGTCAGCTTGTACATCTAGAGATTTTAATTATTTGTTAATATTATTTTTATGGTGTATATGATATAAGTACTATGTCTTGCATCTTGGTCAGAGAAACATTGTTTCATTTATCTATATACTTGTGCATAGTTGAAACGCAACAAACTTGAACTTGAACTATCAGATTCCATCTTCCTCAGCCTTCAACTCTTCCATCTATCACTTCCCAGCTTCTTACTTCATCCCCCCCCCCCCCACCCCCGGCCATGAACCAGACTTCTCCCTGACCGGATTTCACCTATATTCCCCTTCCTTTCCAGTCCTGATCGAGGTCCTCAACCTGAAAGTTGAATATTTATTCCTCTCTCTATATGCTACCAGATCAGATGAGTTCCTCCAGCATTTTGTGTGCGTTACTTGGGAACAAAGGTTTCTTTTCCTGAGGCATCCAGACAACAGGCATTAATTCTATTTTCTCTAAACTTGACTTTGTCTCTCTCTGTCTCTCTTATGTTCTCATTTCCTTTCCCCCTTCTCTCACCACTAGCACTTGAACATGTCCAAACCTTTCCAGAAGTTTGACAGCTTGTCTGTAGTACACACAAAATGCCGGAGGAACTCAACAGGACAGGCCACCTCTGTGGAGAAGAATGCTACCTGACTTGCTGAGTTCCTCCAGCATTTTGCGTGTGTTGCTCAAGATTTCCAGCATCTGCACTGGCTCTTGTGTTATGATATAGAATGCATATTAAACAGGCCAGGGTTATGTACTCTGCAGTTTAGAAGGATCACAGACGATATGATTGAAACATACAAAAATGTTATGGAGCTTGCCAGGGTAGAATCAGGAAAGATTTTTATCTTAACTGGAGTGTCTGGAAGTGAGGCACAGTCTCAAAATAAAGAGTTAGAGGGGAGAGCTAAAAGATCATAGATGAGCATTGATAGATTAGACAGGCAGTATCTTTTTCCCATGGTTGAAATACCTAATACCAGAGGGATTATATGTAAGGTGAGCAGGAGTAACTTCAAAGGAGATGTGAGAGGTAAGTTTTTTACACAGAGAGTAGTGGGTGACTGAATTGTGCTGCCTGGGGTGGTGATAAAGACAGATTCATTCAAGACTTTTAAGAAACACTTGGATATGCTTATGAATGTGTGGGAAATGGAAGGATATGGACCTTGTGTAGGTAGAGGGGATTAGTTTAGTTACCCATTTGATGGCTAATATAATTGGTTCGAAACAAGATTGTGGGCCGAGAAGCCTGTTCCCCTGCTGTACTGATCTATGTTGTATGATCAGATCTGAGACAAGAAGATATTTCTTCACTTAAAGAGGAGTAAAGTTCAGAAACGTATTTTGAGCTCGTGGTCATAACCAGAGAAAGAGGAAGTATCTTCATGTTCACAGGTTAAACAAGTGAAGATTGAGCTCAAATTGAGAGACGTGGTTGTTGCTGCCACCATCACACACGACAGCCTCCTCCATGAACTCTCCACAATCTGTGAAAAATAATTTCCTTTAAACTTTTGCACCTCTCACTTTAAATGCACGCCCTCTACTATTATGCATTTCTAGCATTGCTAAAAGATCCTGACTGCTTAACCTAACTGTATCACAGGGAGGTGGTGAATCTGTGGAATTCATTGCCACAGATAGCTGTGGAAGCCAAATCATTGAGTATATTTAAAGCAGAGGTTGATAGTTTCTTCATCAGTAAGGGCATCAAAGATTATAGGAATAGGGAGCAGGCAGGAAAATGGGTTTGAGATGGTAATAAATTAGTCAAGATGGAATGGCAGAACAGACTCCTTGGGCTAAATGGTCTAATTCTGCTCCTATATCATAATCTTTTTTACGGAGACACAACTTACTCTTGTGGTAATGGGAGGGACCTGGACCTGTGGAACTGGAGCCTCTGGCATTTGGAAAAGAAAGGATGGCAGGAGCATAAGGAAGAAGGAAAACGGGGAATATAATTGCTATGAATCAAGGATAGTTATTAAACACAGGTTTAGTTTTGCAGAGGGAAGCTTATAGAGTTAAATTCATTCTCAAATATATTGGTACCAATTTCAATTGCTCTATCACCTGACAGATTTCACTCTCCTGTACCATTTGTCATGGCTGTCATTATGATTTATGGGTCTTTGCAAGGCACAATTAAAAACAAAATGACCAAATCTGAACCATATAGGTAGTTTCAATTACCTGCAGTTGTTGGGAGAGTCCGGGGGCAGCAATTCTAACTCTACCTGTCACTCACAGTCCGAGTGATCCTTCAAGCCAGCCGCACCAGTAGCAGTAAATTGTGAATGTTTCCATCCCACCTCCTGTGATCGGAACAAATAATCTCAATTCATTTCAAATCAGACATTGTTCTTCAGGTGGGACATGGCACTAAGCTAAGTATGGTCTCTTCCAGTCAATAGTAAAAAAATATATCATTAATTTCTTTCTTGGAGAGCTGGTTATCCTGGATAGAATTCCTCCCTCCTTCGGGGAGCCATGCCACACAAAAAGCACAGGAGGAACTTAGCAGTAACACACGCAAAGTGCTGGAGCAACACAGCGGTTCATGCAACTTCTACGGAGAGGAACAAAGAATCAATGCTTCAGGCTGAGAACATTCATCAGGTCCGCTCCTACCATTCCAGATCCATCTTGTTATCTGCCTCCATTGCTGCTGCCTGACTTGTTGAGTTCATCCAGCAGTTTGAGAGTGTTGTTCAAGAGCTCTGGCATCAGCAGAATCTCTTGTGTTTATGTGAGTCCTGATTACATTGATGGTGGTGATTGACCAGTATTTGGATTCAGAAGTATGAAGTTATGGCAAGGAAGATCATATGGAATGCAAACTAGTCTTGAGGGACAGAATAGCCTACACCAGCTTCCATTATATATACTGTTTCGTTAAATAGAGACAAGTTTGCTCAGGTAGCATGTACAGTACACACAACACAATTTAATGTAGTGACACCAGGAGTAACACACAAAAATAGTGGAGGAATGCAGCTGTTCGTGGGAAGCGAGCAGTTGATATTTCGGGTCAAGTCCCCTCAGATGGGACTCTGTTCAATATTCTCTGTAATAGTCTTGTTCAGCTAATAATTTGGACATTGAGCTTGATAGAGCCTCATAAGACAATGATAAAAAGGTGTATTTGTTGTGTATTCAATATTTCAATAATATTTGAGTAATATTGAAAATATATTGTGTGATTAAGCATTCTCCATGTTTGCATAATTCATAATGGCTTATATAGAAAAGTATGTGAATTACACACATAATTACGCCACCGTGACACAAGTGCCCTCCTCCCTAAAAATAAAAACAGGCTAGAGTATATGTGTTATCTCCTGGTTGTGTGTTTTACTTCTAATTTGTTTTATGTTTTGGAGTTACAAAACATAACAGTGGTGATGAGCGCATTTTAAGATGAACCGTAGTCGACTTCTTACTTGCTGAAACACAGCAGGGCTTATTTTTTCTTCATAAGGCGAGAGAAAGAGACATTCAAGTTTTTTTTAAAAACACAGCGTGTTTTATTTCATTTGGAAGAGACAGTTCAGTTAAAAGTGACATTGTTGGGTTTATAAACATTGAGTAGTGGGTGATAATAATAAATTTGATATAAGCAGAAATGGCTGGCTACATCAAAAAGATAAATACTTTTGATTGCACAAAAGATAACTGGCTGCTGTATACACAAAAAGTTGAGCAGAATGTTGAAGCAAATGAAATAGCCAATGGGAAACAAGTGCCAGTTTTGCTGAGTGTAATCGGTGGAAGAGCATACTGTTAGCTTAGAAGTTTAAATGTTCCAATCAAACCAGCTGAAGTGAGCTTTGCCAATATTGTAAAGTAATACAGCAACATTCAGAACCAAAACCATTGGTGAATGCTGAACACTTTAGAACCAATGGAAAAGTTGGTGAAATTAAGCATTGTGAGTTCAGTAATGGGCTTAAAGATGAACTGGGAAATTGCGTCATTTGTGGAATCTTAAAAGAAAGCATTCAAAAATGGCTCCTAACAGAAGCACAATTTACATTTAAAACAGCAGTTGAAATTGCTGTGACAATGGAAATGGCAGACAGAGATGTAATTGAGTTGCAGTCAGGAATGAAAGTGAGCGTGACCTGAATTGAACCGTCTTAACAGAAACTTGCCTAGATGAACAAGTTGTGTTACTGTTGTGGCAGGGGCTCACACACAACAGACAAATGCAGATTTAAAGGTGAAGCTTGCAGAAAATGCAACCAAGTAGGACACACGCAAAGAGCATTCTTGGTAGAGAAAAATAAATGGACTGCACAGAGAAGAGAAAAAGATTTTTTAAAAAGTTCACGCTGCAGTTTCAAAAATCTGCATGCTATTGACGAAATATCTGATAGTGATGAGAGTGACACAGGACTGGGTAACCTTGATATTTATATTGTGAAATCTAATAATAGATAAGTAATATGGCTTATACCAAAAGTGAACGGCAAATTAATTTAAATGGAATTGGACACTGGCTTGGCTGTTTCAATAATCCCACAAAATGAGTTTGAATGATATTTCAAAGATAGTGAAGCATGGACTTACTCAGTTAAAAACTTACACTGGCGTAAAAACAACTCCTGTGGGAATAACATTCTTAACAGTGAAATATAATAATCACGTTGGGCTTGTGTGTGGTAAAAACAGGAGGGCCAGCATTGTGGGAATCTGATTGGCTGAGACAACTAAAATTTGATTGGGGATTCTTCCTCAATTTGCATCCCCTGAAAAATTGGGCTTTATAAAACTTGGGTGTGGCATTGTGATTTAACACTATTCTACCCTTAATATGTTTGTGGTTTCCTTTACCCTTGGAACAGGAAATAGCTGAAAATTTTACAAAATAGGACAGTGCTCTGGACATGTTTTGCCTACTACAGCAGAGATTGTCCAAAGGGAAAACAGAAAATGGCCACTCAAAATGGTTGGAATTGCAGCAGACTCCATTTCCCCTATTTTACCAGTGCGGAGATGAATTTGCCTTTGACGGAGGCTGCTGTATGTGGGGATGGAGAGTTGTTGTACAATTAAAGCTGAGAGCTAAAGTGCTGGGGGAGCTACATGCTGGTCATCTAGGTGCGGTCAAAATGAAAGCATTGGCTCAAAGATTTGTCTTGTGCCCTTGGATAAATCAACCAATCAAGCGGCAGGCCATGCTCTGTTTGGGATGCCAACATGTCCAGATTATGCCAAGAACAGTGCCTCTCCATCTCTGAGAATGGCCTGCATTGCCCTGGCAGTGGATTCATGCAGACATTGCTGGATCATACAAGGGCACAAATTTATGAGTAGTAGTGGATGCAGCGACAAAATGCCCAGAAGTGTTCCCAATAGCCCTCACTACAGCCTTGTACACTGTTGATGTGTCGAGAAGCCTCTTCTCAGGGACTGGTGCTCCAGAACACTTAGTCAGTGACAATGGACCATGGTTTGTTGCAGAACAGTTTCAGTCACTCCTGAAAATGATTTGAATAAGAATGTAGAATAAGAATAAGAATAAGAATTACATCTGCACCATAATACACAGTTACAAATGGCTTGGCAGATAGGTTTGTTCAGAGTTTAAGAAATGCACTGCCAGCAATATCAGCAGAACAGACTACAATGATGGTGAATCAGAAGCTCACCAATTTCCTCCTAGCGTATCGTAAATGCAGCACGTTCCAAACTGACAACTCACCAGCCATGCTGTCCCTTGTGCTTACACTTGGATCTCCTCAGACCCAATCTCAAAAGGAGTATGCAGGGCAGGCAGCTGAGAAAAACTGAGGATCCAGGATGTTTCACACCTGGACAAACAGTCCTGGTGAGGGACTACAGAAGTGATCAAAAGTGAGTGCTTCGCAAGGTTAAGGACAGAACTGGTCCACTCTCCTGCACAGCTGATGTCATCTCCAAATGAAGCATCGTTCAGTTCTGGAGAGTAGAGTCAATTGTTAGAAAAGAAGAGTGTACAGAGCTGTGATAACCGGCTCCTGCGGTCCCAGAGTCAACTCATATAACTACCATGGAGGAGTCCCCAAAACATCTGAGATTGCCTAACCGTCACAAGTCACACCTGCCAAGAGGAGTGACACCCTACCCCTCCCCTCCCACCATCATAAAAGACGTTATCCTGCAAGAGTATGAAATCCTCCACAGCAATTAAATCTTTAAGCCTGAATGGAGCAATTTGAAATTTACTCTGCTGATATCTATACCAAAGTTGTATTATGTAGTACACTGTATATACACATATATAAAAACATATAGTACATACATAGATATATAACTTGAGATGCATTCAGTATTGAATTGGAGTTTAAAGCTAAGCAGGGAGGAGTCTTGTGTATTTAATATTTCAGTAATATTTTTGAGTAACATTGTATATATATATATATATAGGTTTGATTAAGTATTCTTTGTTGTTTACATAATTCATTACAGGTTATATGTAAAAGTGCGTGAACTCCATACCTCATTACACCACCCTGTCGTAAGTGCACACCTCACTAAAAGTAAAAACAAAACTAGAGTAAACATGTTATCTCCCGGCTCTGTGTTTTTCTTTCAATTACTTTCATGTTTTGGAGTTACAAAACCTAACTGTATTAACCTAAGGCTTTAGGATATGAAGCTGCTATGAACTCACTGAATTACAGCAAAGTGCAAAGATTTAAGTAGCCTCCTCTAGTCCCCAATTTCCTGTTTATGATGTGACTATCACCATCTCCCAGTATGATTACTAACACAAAGATGATTAAATTTATCGTTAGATACACTTGTCGATACTGCACAAATCAATGAGTTCCGACCTTCATATTAGGAGAATTGTATTGATTATGAGAACAGGTAGGTAGACAATTTAATCACAAAGCAACAAAGACACTGGAAATCTGAAATGAAAAACAGCAGATGTCAGAAATAGCCAACAGGTGGGGTAGACTCTGGAGAGAAAGAAAAACAGTTTTCCGTTTACTTATTAGTGTTTCAGGTTAATGAACTTTCTTGAAAATGAACAACTAATCATAAATCAATAATCATATCTAACTGGCAAAATTAGGATGAGTGTGGTTCGGAGAAAGTTAGTACTCACTGTTTATATCCAATGCTGGGTTTTTCTGATCTCTACTTGCTTCAACAAGCTCCGGAATGACAACACCCAAGGGTCGTTTGCTCATCGTTTCAGTGCTCAACAATTACAACTCCCCTGCTAAAGAACTAGCCTATTCCACATGGCTAAAGCTTTTGGCACATTGGCCTTCATACACCAAAGTATTGAGTACAGGAATTGGGATGTTATGTTGAAGTTGTGTAAAACATTGGTGAGGTCTAATTTGGAGCTGGTCACCTATCTGCAGGAAAAGTATCAATAAGATTAAAAGAGTACAGAGAAAATTTACAAGGATGTTGCTGGGACTAGAGGATCTGAGTTACAGGGAAAGGTTGAATAGAAGCATAGAAAACCTACAGCACAATACAGGCCCTTCGGCCCACAAAGCTGTGCCGAACATGTCCTTACCTGAGAAATTACCTAGGGTTACCCATGGCCCTCTATTTTTCTGAGCTCCATGTACCTGTCCAGTTAAAGTCTGTCCCGAGCCTTATTGGCTCATCAGGCTGGCGTTTATGCCGGTTTCCGTGGCGTGAATACCTGTCCAGGAGTCTCTTAAAAGACCCTATTGTATCCGCCACCATCGTCACCAGCAGCCCATTCCACGCACTCACCACTCTCGGCGTAAAAAACTTACCCCTGATACCTCCTCTGTACCTGCTTCCAAGCACCTTAAAACTGCGCGCTCTTGTGCTAGCCATTTCAGCCCTGGGAAAACGTCTCCGACGATCTACACAATCAATGCCTCTCATCGTCTTATACACCTCTATCAGGTCACCTCTCATCCTCTGTCGCTCCAAGGAAAGAAGGCCAAGTTCACTCAACCTATTCTCATAAGGCATGCTCCCCAATCCAGGCAACATCCTTGTAAATCTCCTCTGCACCCTTTCTATGGTTTCCACATCCTTCCTGTAGTGAGGCGACCAGAATTGAGCACTGAACTCCAAGTGGGGTCTGACCAGCATCCTATATAGCTGCAACATAGATTGAGACTTCATTCCCTAGAGTACAGGAGAATGAGGGGAGATTTGATAGAGGTATTCAAAATTATGAGGGGTGCAGACAGGGTAAATGCAAGCAGGTTTTTTTCCACTGATGTTTGGTGAGACTAGAATTAGAGGTCATAGGTTAAGGGAGAAAGTGAAATGTTTAAGGGGAATGTGAGTGGGAACAGCTTCACTCAGAGGGTGGTGAGAGTGTGGAACAAGTTGCCAGCGGAAGTGGTGAGTACGGATTTGACCAACGTTTAAGTTTAATTCGGATAGGTACATGGATGGGAAGGGTATAGAGGGCTATGGTCTGGCTGCAGGCTGATGGGCCGAAGCAGAAGAACAGTTCAAAATGAACTAGAAGGGCCAAAGGGCCTCCTTCTATGCTGTAGTTCTTGTATAACTCTATGAATTATGGATAAGGCAGGCACTTTTAAACATCATCTAAATAAGTAACACACACAAAATGCTGGTGGAACACAGCAGGCCAGGCAGCATCTATAAGGAGAAGCACTGTCGACGTTTTGGACCGAGACCCTTCGTCAGGACTAACTGAAAGGAAAGGTAGCAAGAGATTTGAAAGTAGTGGGGGGGAGGGGGAAATGCAAAATGATAGGAGAAGACCGGAGGGGGTGGGATGAAGCTAAGAGCTGGAAAGGTGATTGGCGAAAGTGATACAGAGCTGGAGAAGGGAAAGGATCATGGAACAGGAGGCCTCGGGAGAAAGAAAGGGGGGGGAAGCAGCAGAGGGAGATGGAGAACAGGCAAACAACTAAATATGTCAGGGATGGGGTAAGAAGGGGAGGAGGGGCATTAACGGAAGTTAGAGAAGTCAATGTTCATGCCATCAGGTTGGAGCCTCCAAGTAGTTACTTTCCCCAAGCAGTAAGCCTAATCAACACCTCCACCCACTGACCCAGCTTCCACACCCCAACCACTATTACTTTATCATTTCCTGTCAGTCACCTTTTGTAGAAGCACTCCCGTGCCTCGTGTTACTTTATGGACAGACAATCAGTCTGTCTATATAAGCTATCTCAATGTCAGTACCTAGAAAAAGTATTCACCCCCTTGGCAGATTTCATGTTTTATTGTTTTACAACATTGAATCACAGTGGATTTAATTTGGATGTTTTGACACAGATCAACAGAAAAAGACTCTCTCCTGTCAATGTGAAAACAGATCTCTACCAAGTAATCTGAATTAATTATAAATATAAATCACAAGATAATTGATTATATAAGTATTCACCCCCCCCCCTTTAATAAGACTCACCAAATCATCATTGGAGCAGCCAATTGATTTTAGAAGTCACATAATTAGTTAAATGGGGATCACCTGTGTGCAGTCTCTCTGTTTCAGTTGATTGTAGTAAAAATACACCTGTATCTGAAAGGTCCAAGTGCTGGTGAGTCAGTATCCTGGCAAAAACTACACCATGAAGACAACAGAGCACTCCAAACAACTCTGCAAAAAGGTCACGGAAAAGCACGTCAGGAGATGGGTATAAGATCATTTCCAAGTCACTGAATATCCCTTGGAGTACAGTTAAGCCAATCAAGAAATGGAAAGAATATGGCACAGCTGTGAATCTGCCTAGAGCAGGTTATCCTCAAAAACTGAGCAACTATGCAAGAATGGGTCTAGTGAGGGAGGCCACCAAAAGATCTATGACCACTCTTGGAGGAGTTACAAGCTTCAGTGGCTGAGATCGGAGAGACTGTACATACAACTGTTGCCTGGATACTTCACTTGTCACAGCTTTATGGGAGAGTGTCAAAGAGAAACCCACCATTGAAAAAAAACACATGAAATCTTGGATAGAGTTTGCCAGAAAGCATTTGGGAGACTCAGAATTCAGCTGGAAGAAGGTTTTATGGCCTGATGATACCAAAATGGAGCATTTTGGCCATTAGTCTAAACACTATGTTTGGCGTAAGCCAAGCACCCCACATCATCAAAAACACATCATCCCTACCATGAAGCATGGTGGTGACTGCATCATGCTGTGGGGATGCTTCACTGCAGCAGGCCCTGGAAGGTTTATGAAGCTAGACGATAAAATGAATGCAGCAAAATACAGGGAAATCCTGGAGGAAAACCAAATCTAGTTTGCAAGAGAACTGTGACTTGGAGAAGATTTGTTTTCCAGCAAGTCAATAACCCCAAGCTGCACAGAAATGGCTTAAAAACAATGAAGTTAATGTCCTGGAGCAGCCAAATCAGAGTCCAGACCTCAATCCAATAGAGAATTTGTGGCTGGACTTCAAAAGGTCTGCTTACTCATGATCCCCATATAATCTGACAGAACTCGAGCAGTTTTGTAAAGCAGAATGGTGAAAAATTGCAGTGTCCAGATGTGCAAAGCTGATAGAGACCTATCCACACAGACTTAATTCTGTAGTTACTGCCAAAGGTCCACCTATTAAATACTGGACTTGACGGAGGTGAATACTTATGGAATCAATTATTCTGTGCTCTATATTTGTAATTAATTTAGATCACTTTGTAGAGATCTGTTTTCTCTTTGACATGACAGTCTTTTTCTGTTGATCACTGTTAAAAAAAAAAGCCAAATTAAATCCATTGTGATTCAATGTTGTAAAAAACATGAAAACTTTTGGGGGGGGGTGAATACTTTTTATGGGCACTGGATTTATATTTATTGTGTTTTTATTGTTTTTTTTGTATTTTTTATCCTTTGTGTTTTCTTCGTGCTGCACTGGATCCAGAGAAAAATTGACTTCATTCTCCTTTACATTTGTGTTCAGGAAATGACATTACACAATCTTGAATCTCAAAAATATTTTGGCTAAGTTTCGATCTCATAAACCTTTCAGAAGCTATTCCTCCCATAAGCCTTGAAATGCTGCATTGTAAGTTTAATTTACCCAGTCTCCTCATAGATGCTTCAACATATTCTGATCTGCAGTCTCTTACCTCTCTCTAACAATATAAAAAGTTGTTATTGTTGACAGCATTAAAGCAAGCTGTCTTCGGTTTGCTGTATAAAGTTTCAATTATAAATTACATATGTCTTCAAATCTCTCGCTACTGAGCCACTGCCTTTGATTCTAGTATTGAATCTCAGTACTAATCTCCCCACTCAGCTCCCTTCTGAAGGACTTCTTCTCTAATCCCTCTATTAAGTAAAATTGTTTGCATCAAATATTATATGATGGTATTTTGCTTAACAATATAGAGGTCTGGAATGATAACCAAGAGGCAACTCAGCAGCTGTGTACTTACAACCCATTAATTAAATAGCAGTTCTGGAGTGGAAAAAAAAGTGGTATTGGCTTGTTATAGCTGCACGTACTGAGATACAGTGGAAAGCTTGTCTTGCATTCTGTTCATACAGATCAAATTATTACACAGTGCATTAAAATAGCACAAGGTAAAACAATAACAATGCAGAACAAGGTGTAACAGCCATGCAGGCAGACAATAAGGTGCAAGATCTTGAAGGGTTACAGTGTATTGTGAGGTCAGGTGTCAAACTTATCGTATTTTAACAGTCTCATAACAGCAGGATAGTAGCTGTCCTTCAGCATGGCGGTATGTGCTTTCAACCTTCTGAATCTTCTGCCGGTTGGGAGAGGGGAGAAGAGAGAACATAGGGTGGGCGGGGTCTTTGATTTTGCTGGCTGCTTTACTGAGTCAGCGAGAAGCATTGACAGAGTCCACAGGGTGGAGTCTGGTTCTTGCGCTGCACTGAGCTGTGTCCACAACTCCGCAGTTTCTTACGTTCACGCGCAGAGCAGTGATTCCAAGCAAAGGATGGTGTCAGTTATGATGACCATGAAATTATTACATTGTCTGAAATTTAAATTAGTTTACTGCTGTCCTATAGAATATGGGACATAGGACAGTACAGCACAGAGACAGATCTCCAAGCTCACCAACCATGACGCCAGTCTAACTAATCCTTTCTGTCTGTACCCCTATTCCAAAGTTTTGGGCAGGCAAGTTGGCAGGAGTTATTCGGGAGGGTTTAAACAAATTTGGCAGAGGCATGGGAATCAGAGTGATAGTGCTAAAGATGAAGTAACTGCTTTCCAAGTGGGAAATGGTTATTGAGACTCCCAGCAAGGAGAAGCTGATGATAGGGCAAAGCTGCATTCCCAAAAGGAAGAGCTGCTACATAAAAGATGGACAAAATTGAAAAGGATGAATACAGGAGTGAAGATGCTATATATGAACATGCTCAGTACACAAAATTAGGTAGATGAACTCGTAGCACAGTTACAGATTGGCGTGTATGATGTGTTGTAGGCATCACTGAATTGTCGTTGAAAGTAGATCAAAGTTGGGAGCTTAATGCCCAAGGATACAAATTGCATTGAAAGGACAGACAGGAAGGCAGAGGGGTTGGCATTGCTCTGTTGGTAAAAAATGAAATCAAATTATTAGAAAGAGGTAATATAGGGTTGGAAGGTGTTGTATCATTGTGGATAGAGCTAAGGAATACAAGGGTAAAAAGACCCTGATGGGAGTTGTATACAAACCCCTAAACAGTAGTAAGGATGTTGTCTACAAATTACAATGGAAGGTAGAAAATACAGGCCAAAAGGGAAAGGTTACAATGATCATGTTCAATATGCAGATCGATTGGGAAAATCAGGTTTCTGCTGCGTGCCAAGAGGGGGAATTTCTAGAATGCTGGCGAGGTGGCTTTTTAGAGCAACACGTGGTTGAGCCCATTAGAAGATCAGCTATTCTGGATTGAGTGCTATACAATAAACCAGAATTAATTAGAGACCTTAAGATAAAAGAACCCTGAGGGGTAAGTGATCATAGTATGATCAAATTTACCCTGAATTTTGAGGAGAAGCTAAATTCAGATGTATCACTGGAGTAAAGGGAATTACAGAATTAAAGAGGCATGAGAGAGGAGTTGGCCAAAATTGATTGGAATGGAACACTGGCAGGGATGACGGCCAAGCAGCAATGGCTGGAATATTTGGAAGCAATTTGGAAAGCACAGGATATACATCCCAAAGAAGAAGAAGTATTCTAATGGCAGATGACACAACTATAGCTAACAAGAGATGACAATGCCAGCATAAAAGCCAAAGAGAAAGCATATAATAGAACAAAAGTTATTGGGAAGTTAGAGAATTTGGAAGCTTTGAAATACCAACAGAAGACAACTGAAAAAGTTATTAAGCAGGTGAAGGTGGAATAGGAAAGTAAGCTAGCCAATAATATTAAAGGGGATACCAAATTTTTTTTTCAGATGCTTAGAGTATAAAAGAGAAGTGAGAGTGGATATTGGAATATTGGAAACAATGCTGGAGAGGTAGTAATGGGGGGCAACAAAATGGAAGATGAACTGAATAAGTATTTTGCGAAATACACACAAAATGATGGAGGAACTTAGCAGGCCAGTCAGCAACTATGGAAAGGAGTACAGTTGAAGTTTTGGGCCAAGACCCTTCAGCAGGACTGGATAAAAGTGAAAAAAAATTTGCATCAGTCTTAACTCTGGAAAACACTAGTAGTATGGTGTAAGTTCCAGCTGTCAGAGGTCATGAAGTGTGCGATGTTATCATTATGAGGGAAAAGGTTCTTGAGAAACTGAAAGACCTGAATTTAAATAAGTCACCTGGACCAGATGGTGTGCACCCTCGTGTTCTGAAAAAGGAGGCTGAAGAGATTGTGAAGGCATTAATAATGATCTTTCAAGTATCACTCAATTCTGGAACGATGCCAGAAGACTGGAAATTTGCAAATGTCACTCCACTCTTCAAGAAGGGAGAGAGGCACAAGGAAGGAAATTATAGGCCAGTTAGTCTGACCATGATGTTCGAGTCGATTGTTAAGAATGTGGTTTTGGGGTAAGTGGAGGAACATGATAAAAATAGGCCATAGTCTGCATGGTTTCCTCAAAGAAAATCTCTAGGAATTATTTAAAGAAATCACAAGCGGGATAGACAAAGGAGCACCAGTTGATGTTGTGTACTTGTATTTTCAGAAGGCCTTTGACAAAGTGCCACACTTGAGGCTGCTTAACAAGCTATGAGCCCATGGTATTATAGAGAAGATTCTTGCATGGATAAAGCAGGAGTTGATTGGCAGGAGGCAAAGAGTGGGAATAAAGGCAGCCTTTTCTGATTGGCAGGCTGTGACTAGTGGTATGCCACAGGGGTCTGTGTTGGGACCAATTCTTTTTACGTTATGTGTTAACAATTTGGATGATGGAATTGTTTACTTTGTTGCATTGTTTGCAGATGATACGAAGATAGGTGGAGTAGCAGATAGTTATGAGGAAGTAGAGGGACTACAGAAGGACAGAGATAAACTTGGAGAATGGGCAAAGAAATGGCAAATGGTATACAGTGGCAGGAAGTGTATGGTCATGCACTTCAGTAAAAGAAAGTAAAGGATTGACTACTTTCTAAATGTAGAGAAAATACTAAAAAGTGTAAAGGGATTTGGGAGTCCTTGTGCAGGATTCCCTAAAGGTTAAGTCTGTGGTGAGGAAGGCAAATGCGATGTTAGCATTCGTTTCAAGGGGACATTTGACTAACTGGCCCGCCCTTTACCTCTCATAAGATAACAGATTGTGCGTCTGTCTCTGATGCTCCAAAGAGCCAGGTTTGTCCTCTTTTTTTATGGCTAATACACTGTAATCCAGGCAACATCCTGCTCAATCACTTGTATACCCTCTTCAAAGCCTCCATATCTTTCTTCAAATAACTGCATGCAATACTCCAAATAACTTCTTAAACCTTCTCTACCATTCAATAAGAGCACAGCTAATCTCATCTTGGTGTCAGGTCACTTTTCTCCCTGTTTGCTATGACTCTTGATTCCCCTGGAGTCTGATAAAACCTCCTTCAGCCTTCAGCCACTCTAATAATGGACTAGGCCCCGTCAACTGAGCACATCTATAAGGAGCGCTGCCACAAGAAAACAGCATCCGTCATCAAGATTCCCATCAACTAGGCCAGGCTCTCTTCTGGCTGCTGCCATCAGAAAGGAGATACATGAGCCTTTAGTCACACACAACCAGGTTCAGGATCAATTATTACCTTAGAACCATCCGTTTCCCGAACCAGCGAGGATAACTTCACTCACCACATCTCTGAACTGATTCCACAACCTATGGATACACTTTCAAAGACTTCACGACTCATGTCCTTAATATTGTTTCTGTATTTACCTATTAGCTTTTTATTATTATTTTTTGTATTTGCACACCTTGCCTTCTTTTGCACGTTGTTTTTGTTTTAGTCTTTTTGTGCAGTTTTCAGTAATTCTCAGAAAGGATAATCGAAAAAGTAATAGAAGCGGAGGCCACACTGTTCCACCAACGAGCTCCTCCGTTCTATATCACACCCAGTCTACATTCAACTCCAAAGCAACACACTCAACAAAACGCTAGAGGAACTCAGTCCTGATGGAGGGTCTCGGCCCAAAGCGCTTTAGAATGGAACACTTTTCCACAGATGCTGTGTGGCCTGTTGAGTTCCTCCGACATTTTGTATCTGTTGCTTTCATTGATTCTGTTGTACTTCTTTGCCCTACTTTAAATGCCCACAAGACAATGAATCTCAGAGTATTATATGGTGACATCTACATACTTCGATAATAAATTTTCTTTGACTTTGTCTTTGATATCGAAACACAGACAGCAACGCTGACAGATGCAGTGGTAATTAATAATGAGAAACCAACATGGAAAGGCAAACATTGCCTGGATGAACCCAGTACACCAGGGTGGTTGAGAGTACTTCACTGTCCCATTGTGTTAATTGTATGGCTGCCATTGTTCCATGAGTTATCCACAATGATTCTCCACTGTAAGGAGCCACTTTAGCCATCAATGGTATTTAAAAATAGTTGTTTTTAATTTTTTTTAACTGTGCAGAATTTATTGCACAAGTGTCTAATTGACCGAACATCTCAATATCACACACACATTGATAGTTTAAAATAAACACATTAAATCTACAGGCTCTTTAAGAGGTCAGAGCCTATTATGCTCCACAATCATATGCATAAGAACCAAAAATGATAGAAGCAGAGGCCATGCTGTTCCGCAAATGAGAACATTCTATATCACAGCCGAAGCAACACACACACACACACACACACACACACACACACACACACACACACACACACACACACACACACACACACACACACACACACACACACACACACACACACACACACACACACACACACACACACACACACACACACACACCTGGAGGAATTCACCAGGTCAGGTAGCATCTATGGAAATGAAGAAACAGTTGAGGTTTCAAGCTGAGACCCTTCATCGGGACTGCAAAGAAAGAGGAAAGAAACCAGAATAAAAAGATTGGGAGGGAAAGGAATATTCCTAGAAGGTGATGGGTGAAGCCAGGTGGGTGGGAAATGGAATCTGATAAGAGAGGAGAGTGGACCATCAGAAAAAGGGAAGGAGGAAGGGACACTGGGGCAGATGATAGGCAGGTGAGAAGAGATAAGACGCCATAGCAGGGAATAGAAGAAGAGGGAAGGGGGAGGGAAAGTTATTTTACCAGATAGAGAATTTGATATTCACGCCATCAGGTTGGAGGCTATTTAGATGGAATATAAGGTGTTGTTCCTCCACCTTGAGGGTGGCCTCGATCTTGCCACAAGACCAATGGACCAATATTTTGGAACAGGAAAGGGAACCAAACTTAAAATGCTTGGCCACCGGAAAGTTCCATTTTTGCTGGATGGAGCAGGGATGTTCGACGAAGTGCTGCCCTAATTTACGACAGGCCTCACCAATGTAGAGGAGGTTGCATCATTAGCTTTCAACTCCCCTCCATTCACCAGAACACAAACAGCAATACAAAGGATGTAATGACTAGATACGAGCCCTTTGTATTGAAGGTAAGATCTGAATAGAAGAAGCAACAATTGAAAATTATAATCAGGTTTTTATCACTATCCTATATAACATGAAAACATGAATTTTGTTGTTTCACAGCAGCAGTTGAGTGTAAGATCATAGAATTACTATTAATTACAAAATAAGTAAACATTCAAACAAAATATATTGTTCATGTGTTCATAGACCATTCAGAAATCTGATGATGGAAGGGAAGAAGGCTGTTTCTGAATCATTGAGTGTAAGTTTTCAGGCTCTTGTACCTCCTCCCCAGTGGTAGAAGTGAGAAGAGGGTATGTCCCGTTAGAGGAAGGACGTGGAGTCTTTGGAGAAGGGGCAGAAGAGGATCACTAAGATGCTGCCTGGATTAGAGGGCATATGCTGTGAGAAGAGGTTGGACAACTATTCCCTGGAGTGCTGAAATTTAAAAGATTAGGGGAGCATAGGTGGTTGGCAACTATCTTCATCACAGGGTCTGAATGTCTCTTACCAACAGAGACACATTTAAAGTGGGAGGGGATAGTGATGAGCATGTTTCTTACACAAAGGGTTGGTGGTGCCTGAAATGGGCTCTGTGGGGTGGTGATGAAGCTGATATAATGAGGGATTAGAGAGACGTGTGAGTCAGCACAGGGATATGCCAACAATGGAGGGATATGCACCATGTGCAGGCAGAACTAATTAGCTACCATTAGCAGAATTGGTTTGGCAAAAATTCATGAGCCTTAGGGCTTATTCCTGAGCTGTCCTACTCTATACAGTATTAAGTGCAGATCAAGGCAGTTAGAGTATTTGATGGTTATGAGAGAAGGCATAATCAGGTTTATTATCAATGATGTACACTCAGTGGCCACTTTATTGGGTACAGGATCTGTTGTAGTAGCCTATCTACATCAAGTTATGCCATGTTGTGTGCTCAGAGATGCTTTTCTGCACACCACTGCTGTAACATGTGGTTATTTGAGTTACAGTCACCTACCTGTCAGCTTGAACCAGTCTAGTCATTCTCCACTGAACTGCTGCTCACTGGGTTTTGTTTTGTTCTTCACACCATTCTCTGTAAATTCTAGAGACTGTTGTGTGTGAAAATCCCAATCAGCAGTTTCTGAGATACTCAATCCACCCCATCTGGCACCAACAATCATTCCACAGTGAAAGTCGCTTAAATCACACTTCTTCCCCATTCTGATGTTTGAACTGAACAGCAGCTGAACCTCTTGACCATGTCTGCATGTCTTTATGCATTCAGTTGCTGCCTCATGATTTGCATTAACGAGCAGGTGTACAGGTGTATTAATAAAGTGGCCACAGACTGCATGTCATGAAATTTGTTATTTTGTGGCAGCAGAACACCGCAACACAAAAAATACTCTGAGTTGCTATATAAAAAATAAACTGTGTAAATGAGTAACAACGAGGAAGCTGGTGTTCATGCGACCTCAATCCCTTTGCCTATGGTCAACAGAGACCTGCAAGCAGAGCCTTTCCTCAGTGCCTCAGACACTGGGTTGTTCTGGGATGTTAGTGTTGACATCAGTCTGTGGGAGACTAGCTCTCTGCTTTCCTCCTGGTGAATGACAGTGGACTCTCAACAGTGAACAAAACCAAAATAACTCAGCAAGGTGAACTGTCTAAAATTGCGATTGGCACCTTGACAAAATTGAGGAAAAGTAACTCCAAGTTTTTATTCGTACCAGCTATCGGAAAATGTTGAAGTGAGATCATGAGATACAGGTCACTCTCTCTTCTCACTGGAAGAAGGTATGGGAGCCTCAGGACTCACACCACCAGCCTCAAGAACATTTATTACCCTTGAACCAGTGCAGTTAATTTCACTCAACTTCACTTGCCCCATCACTGAACTGTTCTCACAACCTATGGGCTCACTTTCAAGGATTCTTCTGCTCATGTTCTCGATATACATTGCTTATTTTTTATTATTATTATTTCTTGTTTTCCTTTCTTTTTGTATTTGCACAGTTTGCTGGGTGTGCTTTTGCATACTGACTCCACTCTGCTGGTTCAATCTTTCATGAATCTCAGGATTGTATATGGTGACAAATATGTACTTTGATGATATAATTTACTTTGCACATTGAAACTTTGAGGTCTAAGGTTGCCCAGGAGACAGAGTGCTTTGGGTACCACCTACTTAATCGGAGCCTACTGTTCTGGTGGAGTGTAATTGGGTGGCAAAGGAATCAACCAATTAGTGGAAAATAATGGACATTCTGGAACTGTGGGATGCAAAAAGCAGGATTTGACTCCTGTGGAGAAAAGTCTGACAAACCTCCCTTTACAGCACATGCCTTCCAATCCAGGCAGTATCCTGGTAAACCTATTCTGCACCCACTTCAAGTTCGCTACTTCATTCCTGAAATGGGACATGCCTTCTTCTCACTTCCACCAGACACAAGTGCCTCAATGATTCAGAAACAGTTTCTTCCCTTCCACCATCAGATTTCTGAATGGTCAATGACCACTCTCTTGTTAGTATGTTTTTTTTTTGCACTGTTTATTTTCTAGTTTATAGTAATTTATGTGTTTTTGCTGCTGCAAAACAATAACTTTCACATAAGGCAAAGATAATAATCCAGATTCTGATTCTGAATTACTGCTTCTTCTGTCCAAGTCTTGCCTTCAAAACCACAGACAGTGCAAGCATTGCCATTGTTGCTCCTCAGTAGTCCAATATCACCAACAAACACTAAACAGTTCTATTAGTTCATCCATTAAATTGTTAAATCTATTAAATTACAATAAATTAAGTCAACTCATACGTGGATCAGGTTGAGCCCCTGAACTTCTCTGTCATTCACCATTCTCCTTATCCCTGCACCATTCCTTTGTAAAGGATGTCAGACTCCAATGAAGCTGGAGAATGTTCCCGTCAAATGGGCGTGGAGAGCAAGGGATTCACACTTTGATGACTTCATCGAAATCAGAATCAGAATAAGGTTCAATATCACCGGTATATGCTGTGAAATTTGTTAACTTTATGGCAGCAGTACAAAGCAATACATGATAAGTATAGAAAAAATCTGAATCACTTTATGTATATATATATGTATATTAAATAGTTAAGTTAAAATAAGCAATGTAAAAACAGAAATAAATTTTTAAAAAGTAGTGAGGTAGCATTTATGGGTTCGATGCCCATTTAGAAATTGGATGGCAGAGGGAAAGAAGCTGTTCCTGAATCACTGAGTGAGTGTCTTCAGGCTTCTGTACCCCCTTCCTGATGGTAATAATAAGAAGAGGGCACATCCTGGGTGGTGGTGGGGATCCTTACTGATGGACGCTGCCTTTCTGAGGCACCGCTCCTTGAAGATATCTCGGACACAACAGAGGTAGTACCTATAATGGGCCTGACTAATTTTACAGCTTTCTGCAGCTTACTTGGATCCTATGCTGTAGCTCCCCCCCCCACCCCCACCCCCACCACCCCATCTATACCAGACAGTGGTGCAGCCTGTCAGAATGCTCTCCATGGTACCTCTGTAGAAGTTTTCGAGTGTTTTAGGTGACAAACCAAATCTGCTCAAACTCCTACTGAAATATAGCTGCTGTCTTGCCTTCTTTATAGCTGCATCAATATGCATCAATAATGTCTCCAGCGCTCTAGTGCAGTCCTGAATGAATGTCAGACATCCCATCCTTCAAGTGCAGTATTTGCTTATCAGGCTGAATAATTACAAAGGCATGGGTTTATTTGAAAGATGTGTAGGTTGGTCAAGCAGCTGTTAAATTGTGGGTAAGTGATAGAACCTGAGGGAACTTGATGAGGAATAGGTGGCAAATAATAAGGGATTCATGTAGGATTTTGTGTAAGTGATTGGCTGATGATTTGTACAGAGTCTGGAGTTTGAATTCAATGTTTCAAAGTCCAGCTTATTGTCATATGCATAGGTGCATGTTTGATCAAGTGTAATAAAATCCTACAGTAACATCACCGGTACATTGACAAGGGAAAATCTGCAGATGCTGGAGGAACTCAGCAAGACAGGCAGCGTCTATGGAAAAGAGTAAACAGTTGATGTTTGGGGCCGAGATCCTTTATCAGGACTGAGGTATTGTAAGGATCTGGGTGCTCTGACTGTGGGTATTACAAGCAGAACTGGTGGCTCTACCTCACGTGAAGCAGGTGGTGGTGTCCATATCAATGCCAGACCTGAAATTGGGGTTGCCAGCACAAAGGCTTACACCGGTCAATTTATCTTACGGGTGATATTTGCACTTCTGATGTGTGAGGACAGAACTTCAATCCAGGAAAGGAGAAAAGGACTTGGCCCGAAACGCTGATTGTTTACTCTTCTTCATAGATGTTGCCATCCCTGCCGAGTTCTTTCAGGGTCGTGCATGTGTCTCTGGTACACTGCATCACATAAGCAACATTTAGAAGGAAAGCATAATTTAAACATAATTTATACACCATGATTTCAAGAAAGAACACAATTAGACCCCGCCCTCCAAAAAAACCTCTATTTTAGTGCAAAATGGTCCAAGTGGATATAAGCAAGTGAATATTACTCAGTGTTGCTCTGATGAGGCTGTGATTAGACTTTTACCAGTTGGTTCAAAAGCCGATTGGATGAAGGGAGGTAGCTGTTCTTGAACATGGCTATGTGGGACCTCACACTTCTGTGCCTCCACCCCGATGGTAGCTGCCTTGAAGGTGAGGATCTTTAACGGTGGATATTGCCTCCTTGAGGGAGCACCACCGGTAAGTACTCCTGACAGTGAGGAGGGCTGTGCCTGTGATGTATTGGGTTGAGTCCACTACCCATCCGCAACTCCATACCTTCCTACTTACCTGCTGTATGAGGCAGAGAGAACTCACCAGTGTATAATTACCCTTCAGTTAATGCCTGGAAAGAGACTGACCTCCACTAGCCAGGCCGTGCTGTCTTCTTGGTGCTGCCATCAGGAAGAAGGTACAGGAGCCTCAGGACTCACACACCAGCTTCAGGAATAGTTATTACCCCTCAACCATCAGGCTCTTGAACCAGAGAGGTTAACTTCACTTGCCCCATCACTGAACTGTTCCCACAACATAAGGGCTCACTTTCAAGGACTCTTCACCTGATATTCTCCATATTTATTGCTTATTTATTTTTTATTATTATTATTATTATTAACAGAGATTAAGGGAGCTAGGGCTTTACTCCTTGGAGAGAAGAAGGATGAGAGGAGACATGATAGAGGTATACTAGATATTAAGAGGATTAGACAGAGTGGACAGCCAGTGCCTCTTCCCCAGGGCACCACTGCTCAATACAAGAGAACATTGCTTTAAGGTGGGAAGTTCAAGTGGGATATTAGAGGAAGGTTTTTCACTCAGAGAGTGGTTGATTTGTGGAATGCACTGCCTGAGTCAGTGGTGGAGGCAGATACACTCGTGAAATGTAAGAGACTACTAGACAAGGTATATGGAGGAATTTAAGATGGAGGGTTGTATGGGAGGCAGGGTTTAAGGATTGGCGCAACATTGTGGGCCAAAGAGCCTGTACTGTGCTGTACTATTCTATGTTCTATTATTATTATTAATATTTCTTCTTCTTTCTTTTGTATTTGCGCAGTTTGTTATCTTTAACACATTGGTTGTTTATCCATCCTCTTGGGCCTGGTCTTTCATTGATTCTATTAAGGTTATTGGATTTACTGGGTATGCCCACAAGAAATGAATCTCAGAGTTGTAGATGGTGACAAATATGTCTTTGATAATAAATCCGCTTTAAATTTTGGACTGGTTAGTGTTGTACATGGGAAATTACTATGTACAAACTGGCTGATCTGGTTTATATGTATAAAATTTACAAGCCCTTTTTAATTTTGTTGCAGATCTGTGCTTGACAGATACACCAATTCCACGAGGCAGAGAAGGCCAGCAGTCTCCCGCGGTGATGGAACATAGTAGATCTCCACAAACAAGCTGACAACTGCCAGACTTCGTTGCTCTGCAGAGAACTGTCGCTCAGGATCGAGGCTCTGAACTGAACTGAACCGGTGCTCTTCCCCCACCCGGCAAATAGCAACACCACCGAGAACACTCTGCAGCTCGAAATGGAATTGATTCCAGTGGTTACAAGCCCATTTCTTTATCAGATCTGTCAGAAAGAATTTCACTACAAGTACACATTATAAAATGCTACAACTGCAGGGACAGGCTTAACAACACAAGCACAGCCTACATGATTGTGTTATCTGGAGATCTGTGTGGCAGTCCCTAATAGGTTAAAACCTAATTACTTTCCTGAGATGATTGATGACGGACAAGTATAGAAAAGAATGATCGAGTCCCTGCTGGCAGTAGCTCTATGTTTCTCCAGCCTTTATAAGGGTCTGTATTTTCTTGTTATAACATCTCTGCCTTAGTAATGGATAGAAGTGCAAGGAACCAGGGGCACTGAACAAACGGGAATTTATGGCTTGTTCTGCCTCCTACTGAGCAACTTGCAGTACTGCAACAAAGTCAGCATTTCCAGCAAGGAACAGGCCCTTCAGCCCATCTTATTATTTTTTATATTTTATAGTTACAAGCCTTTTCATCCCAAAAAGCCCACTCTGTCCAATTACACTCATGTGATGAATTAACCTACTAACTGGCAAATCTTTAGAATGTGGAGGAAACTGGAGAATCTGGAGGATATCCATGAGAAGAACGTAGAAACTCCTAAACGAGCGGCAGTAGTTGAATCTCAGGTTGCTGGTGCTGTAAAGCCTCACACTAATTGCGACACTATCGTACCACCTTTCCAAAAAAATTCCTTATACAGTCAGTGGTAGGAATGCAATCCTGGTCGATGGTTGCTGTAAAGCAATTGCGCTAACCACTACACTACTGTGCTGCCCCAATTTGCTGTTTAATGTACCTGATTGAGTTAATTCCATGTGCCTACACTTAGACCATATCTCCCTATAGCTTTCCTATCCACGTACCTGTCCAAATATCCTTAACGAATTGTAACTGTACCTAGCTCGACCTTATTCCAGGTATACACCATCCTCAATATGAAAATATTTCTCAGTAGGTACTCCTTAACTCCTTCATCACTCACCTCAAATTTATGCCCTCTAGCTTTAAGCTCCCCACTCTGTGAAAAAGACTATGAACTTTCACCTCATGTATGCCACTCATGACTTTATATACCTCTATAATGTCACTATTCTGCCTTCTACACTCCAGGGAAAATAGTTACAGCCTATCCAGTCTACGGTTATCAAACCATTCCTGTGGATATTTTCTGTACTCTTCCCAGCTTAATTGTTTCTTCATCTGATAACAAATAGAGGAGAGTTGAAGGCAGGACTGATTGAAATGGTCGAAAATTAAACTAAGTTTTGGGAATTAAAACAACACACACAAAATGCTGGTGGAACACAGCAGGCCAGGCAGCGTCTATAAGAAGAAGCGCTGTCGACATTTCGGGCCGAGACCCTTCGTCAGGACTAACTGAAAGGAAAGATAGTAAGAGATTTGAAAGTAGTGGGGGGAGGGGGAAATGCGAAATGATAGGAGAAGACCGGAGGGGGTGGGATGAAGCTAAGAGCTGGAAAGGTGATTGGCGAAAGTGATACAAAGCTGGAGAACGGAAAGGATCATGGGTCGGGAGGCCTCAGGAGAAAGAAAGTGGGGGAGCACCAGAGGGAGATGGAGAACAGGCAGAGAGAGAGAAGAAAAACAAACAACTAAATATGTCAGGGATGGGGTAAGCAGGGGAGGAGGGGCATTAACGGAAGTTAGAGAAGTCAATGTTCTCTAACATCTCCCTCTGGTGCTCCCCCCACCCCCCATTTGTTTCTCCCGAGGCCTCCCGTCCCATGATCCTTTCCCTTCTCCAGCTCCGTATCACTTAAGCCAATCACCTTTCCAGCTCTCAGCTTCACCCCACCCCCTCCGGTCTTCTCCTATCATTTCACATTTCCCCCTCCCCCCACTACTTTCAAATCTCTTACTATCTTTCCTTTCAGTTAGTCCTGACGAAGGGTCTCGGCCCGAAACGTCAACAGTGCTTCTCCTTATAGATGCTGCCTGGCCTGCTGTGTTCCACCAGCATTTTCTGTGTGTTGTTTGAATTTCCAGCATCTGCAGATTTCCTCGTGTTTTGGGAATTAAATTAATCTTCAGCCATAAAGGAAAATAGGTTCACAATGAGGCCACTCTCTGATTGGAGGAGCAACACCTCATATTCCATCTGAATAGTCTTCAACCTAACGGCATGAATATTGATTTCTATAACTTCTGGTAATGTCATGTCCGCTCGCGCTCCTCTCTTTTTCCATTCCCTGTTCTTACTTCCCTCTTACTCCTTCTGGTTTATTCACCTGTCCATCACTTCCCTCTCGTGCCCTTCCTCCTTCTCCTGATGGAACCCATGATCTACTGCATTTCTCACCAATTTTGCCAATTAAAGCACTGAGCAAGATTGAAATCAATGGGTATGAAAGCAGAAGGCGAACGGGTGTTCAGCGCTGTTTACCAGTGTCTGATGGGTCTTTCTCTGTCCCTCCTGTTCACTGTTGCCGGAGCAGAGGAAGGTGCTGGAGTCATGGATCTTGGGCAAGGTCTGAGCACAGTTTGTGGATTGGACTCTACGGGTCTGGTTATATGTGTTTCTGATTACTCGTGCAACCAGTGACAAATGCCCACATCAGAAGGGATTCCTCATGTTGTTAAGATTGTGGGTTGATGGAAGCACCAAACCTTTTGCAGATTTCTAGCGTAAGTTCCTATTCAAATGCTCACCCAGTAACGAGCCACCACTATTGAAGCTGATGGTGAGGTCATGAATTTTCAGCAAGGAAGTTGAGTGCGTTCTGCTCTTCGTATGGACGTCATGTTTCTGGAGATCTCCTGGTGGAAAGCTTTGTGGTCATGATTTTGAAGAAGGAATTCCACCACGCACAATAGGATGAGAAATATCACCACCCAAAGGACCACATCTACTGAATATTCAAAGGCCTAGCCAGAGTCGATATGGAGATGATGTTTCTCATAGTGGGGGAATCTAGGATGAAGGCACAGAAACCTCAGAATAGAAGAATGTTCTTTTAGAGCAGAGGTGAAAAGGAATTTCTTTAGACAGAGTGGTGAATCTGGGGAATTCATTGCCACTGATAGCTGTGGAGGTCAGGTCATTGAATATACTTAAAGCAAGATTGATAGTTTCTTGATTAGTAAGGGCATCAAAGGTTATGGAGAGAAGGCAGGAGAATGAGGTTGAGAGGGATAATATATCAGCCGTTGTCAAATGGCAGAGCAGAATCTGCTCCAATGTCATATGGTCTATTAGTTGCTTGTGATCATCCCTTCTCTCAATAAAACTTGACCATTGCAGAGGAAACATGTTGCTCAATGACACAGCCTGGAATCCAGTGACGCAACCTTGTGGCAGGGCCTCAACTGATGTGATGAAGTCCACGCTCGAAGCATCTCCACTGAAAGCTTTTGACAGCCAGCAAACCCTCATTCCAGCTGTGCTGTGATTCATAGCTGCAAGAGTATTTTTCTGACTATCACTAACATGGCAGAGAATCCAGAGCTGACTCCTCACTCTAAATGCTGACAAGATGAATAATAATAGCAAATTAATATTCTAAATAAATTAATCTATGATCTACAATATAATCTATAAATTAATCATAAATTTACTTTGAGCTTTGAAATTTACCCTATCCTTTAAGCTATGGGCAGGGGCACAGAGAGTGCTGAAATATATGACACAAAGCTGAAATGTCTATATGCAGCTCAGCAAGTCCCACTGTTAGACTGACAAGCACTTAACAGTGTAAATGGACCTGAGAGCTCAAAAGTCAATATACTGCAATAATCAACTGAATACATTTGCATCAAGTTCCATGGAGTTCACAGTACAGAGATGGACTGCTCAGGCCAGCTACTTCATTCCATTGTTTAGCTTTAGGCTTCTCCTGACCAAAGTTATCTCAACATGACATTGACCTTCCTATGCCTTTCTTTTTCAAGTGACTTCCTCAATGTCCACTGTGCATCCGTGGACTGCTCTCTGACTCAAACATTAGATCATTTGTGGGCTTGTTCCACTCCAGAATCTTGAGCACAAATGGTCTAAGCGGATATTTTTATTGGTGGCATTCTTCAGAATGTTGCCTTCTAGATGCAAAGTTCTGTGGGTTCTTCACTGGACACAAAAGATTGGAGCACAGTTGTAGGAAAGCAACATCCATCATCAAGGATCCCCACCATCCAAGCCACATTCTCTCCTCACTGCTGCCATCAGTAAGGAGGTATCAGAGCCTCAGGGCTCACACCACAATTATTACCCCTCAACTACCAGGGTCTTGAACTAGAGGGGATAACTTCACTCAACTTCACTCACTCCAACACTGAACAGTTTCCACAACCTACGGATTCACTTTCATGGACTCATCATCTCACGTTCTCAATATTTATTGCTTATATATTTATTATTATTTTCTTTCTTTTTTAGTGTATTTGCACAATTTGCTGTCTTTCTAGATTAGTTGTTTGTCCATCTTGTTATGTGTGGTCTTTCATTGATTTTATTCTGTTTCTTTGTACTTACTGGGAATACCCTGCAAGAAAATGAATCTCAGGGTTGTATATAGTGACATATATGTACTTTGATAATAAATTTACTTTGAACTTTGATTTACTTTGATCCGTCGAAACTCTCTCCCTTCATTAGCATTTCAAAAATATCCGGATTGTCTGGTCTTTACCTGATTGCTGCTTGTACGAGCTGGTTGTCCACCATTTGCCGGATGTTTCCTGCGTTAACACATTGACCAAAGAAGCAAATGCACTTCACAGGCTGTTATACACCTCAGTTTCACAGTAACAAAGTAATGAGTGGTGAACTAACTCACTTGAGATCATGGCCAATCCAGAGACATGAGTTCAAATCCCACTAAGACAGCTTTATATTTAGAGACATTCTGAAATACAGTTAGAAGATGCAGCAGAAGTGGAGGATGCAGGTTCAATTCGAGC